>NW_022990518.1:333070-478667 GCF_902827175.1 Gymnodraco acuticeps
CAGATTAAGGCTTTAGCTGGGACCCACTTGGGAGTGGAAGAGGTCATCTTAAAGCTTTGCAGCAAGAACACTTTATACAATATATTTGTGGTTCATATAAGTATCATTTTGTGTTATTTTCCCATTCAAAGTCTTGTTTTATTACATGAATCAGCTATTATTTATGAAATTGATAAAATAATTGCACAAATACCCAGAATGTGGAAAATAACAACTTAATTTTGACAGTGTATGACCACATACTGCAACATAGGAAGGTTCTGTTTTGATTTACCCTGAATTTCAAATCTGATAATATATGATTTTCTCACTAAAATAGATTTCTTTATACATACTAAACACACAAGTAATGTAATATGGATGTAGATGCGGGTTGTGCAATAGGTCGCAATTGTTAATAGGTTTGTAAATGTTTTAGGAACACATTTTCCTACGGGACCAATAAAGTAAATTGTATAGTAAATAAGCTTGATGCTACTTTATTGACTCAGCTGGAGGATCTGCCCACAAGACAAAGCTTCGGTCCTAAATGATTGTTACTATAAGTTATCATTTCAAAAAGCTCAGATCTTTCTCTTTGGTGGTTCCAATGTTGATGAGCGGTAATTGCCAATGAGTTTTGGGATCTGATATGCGTTACATACAGTGTGGACTTTCCTGGGACTGTCACCACAGATACTCATAGCTCTTTATACTACAAATACAAATATAAGAGGTCATTACTTTCCGATTTGTTTTAAGTGAACTATACGTTTATTTGTTGGAGTTGCTCACCAGTTTTCATCTCTCTGCAGGTCCTGGAGAGCTTTAAGATCATGGACTACAGTCTCCTGCTGGGGGTTCATGTTTTGGACCGGAAGCTTCTGAGCAGAGGAAGTCGATGTGACAGCAGGAAGGGACAGAAAGTCCTCTACTCCACCGCCCTGGAGTCCATCCAGGGGAACACCAAGGCCTCCGAACCTGTGGCGGATGACGACACGTGAGTAACGTTTTTATTCTGTTCTCTTTGTGGACAACTTTCTTTGTTTTTTGAGGGGTTTCATGGCAGGTAATATAGAGAAATACAGTTTTAAACATCACATTTCAAAGCTTGGTTTCATATTAGAGTTATTTTTGCAGCTATCTCAGAGCCAGATATCTTTATTGCATTGTGAAAAAGCATCAAACATTGTAACATGACTATGTAAATACATGAAATAAAGTGTAAGTTAATCATGGCATAATATACTGAAACGGCTAAACACTTTTTCTTCTTCTGCTTTTTCAAACACAAACAACTTTCCAATGAACAATGACCCAACAACAATACATTGTGAAATGTAGGAAGAACAGTCTAAAGAAAGGTTGATTATAATGATGATGATTTCCAGGCTGATGCCACCAAGAATTAGCTTTACTTTATGTTCAACAGCTTCAACTATTTTTCAAATAATATATAGGAACCATTTTAAAGTAAATAACTGTGTATTAATCATTCAAAAATCTTTTTTCAGATTTGGTGGAATTCCTGCCAAAAATAAAGACGAGAACTTTCTCATCTTTTTAGGAATCATCGACATCCTTCAGTCCTACAGGTGAGATCTTACATGATATCTATATCTATTATTCTCTGATTCTACTGACATCCACATCTCACTTCTAGTTCAGACTTTTTCAGTAAATAAAAATGTATTAAAAAAAAATAAAATGTAGAAATACATTAAAAATGATCACATGCTTTTTAATATTCTGTGTTGATTTATTAGTTAGGAGTGTCATTTAAAAAAGGAATGAATTGAATATATAATCATCCGGTGTTTGTCCATCATTGTCCTTTTAAAAAATTTGATTTTACTTACATTTTTTGTATTATCGATAGTTTTTTAATTTATACATTTATGAATGGATTTTTTATTCTTTATTTTTAAATCTTTAATTATTCTGCCTCTTTGTACAGCTTACTCCGGACGAAATAGTATTTGTATGATTACTATAATCAAACAGACTTTTATTGTGTATTTTCAGGTTCATCAAGAAGGTGGAGCACTCCTGGAAAGCTCTTGTACATGATGGGGTAACCTCCTTCTTACTATGTCCAACTACATAAATACGTATCTGCAAAAGAGTGTGTGTGTGTGTGTGTGTGTGTGTGTGTGTGTGTGTGTGTGTGTGTGTGTGTGTGTGTGTGTGTGTGTGTGTGTGTGTGTGTGTGTGTGTGTGTGTGTGTGTGTGTGTGTGTGTGTGTGTGTGTGTGTGTGTGTGTGTGTGTGTGTGTGTGTGTGTGTGTGTGTGTGTGTGTGTGTGTGTGTGTGTGTGTGTGTGTGTGTGTGTGTGTGTGGTGTGTGTGTGTGTGTGTGTGTGTGTGTGTGTGTGTGTGTGTGTGTGTGTGTGTGTGTGTGTGTGTGCTCTGAAATTGTTCTTTATTTTCAGGACACGGTGTCGGTTCACAGGCCCAGTTTCTATGCGGACAGATTTCTGAAGTTCTTGGGCTCGACTGTATTTAAAAAGATTCACCGTAAGTAAAGACATCAAGATTCAAGGCTTTATTGTCATGTGCACATTAGCTACGGTGTAGATATGGCAAAGAAAAGTCACAGGCTCTTCCAACAGTGCAACATGAATATAGAACAAATAAAACAGATGACTCACACATCCTGCTTCCTACTTCCTGTGATAACAGAAAGATTCTTGCTTTTTGAATCACTCTTTTTGTATGTCCCTCAGCTTTGAGAGGAACATCTTCAAAGAGGAAGAGGACCTCCATGAATGCAGCAAAGTCTGCCTCTCAGGAGTTTCTGTCCCCACACAGGGAGGAGAAGAAGGAGGAGAAGAAGGCCCAAAGTTTGGACAACCTGGATGGAAACTGTAAGCTTGAGTAATGCATCAAATATTATTTTAAAGCAAATATTTATTGTACTATTGTTGGGAGAGGCTTTGCTTGAATCACTGACTGTTTGTTCAATAGTTTACAGTTCCTCCAAGCAGCCGGATCTCCTTCCGAGAGTTTCTTTCAAGGCAAATGATGAAAAGGAAATTGTTAACAGGTACTTTACTTAAGCAGCACTCATAACTGAACTCTGTGGTTTTAAAAAGTCTGCCTTCCCCAATTGATCACTTAAAACACTATGTAAATACACTTAACTGAGCAGAACCAATACAAAAGATGTGAAATACAAAATAAAATCAGTTCTGTATTTATTTTACAGTATGGAGGTTTTTTTGCGACACTGTTATCAAAATTAACATGGAGAATCTGAACATGTGTGAGCTTTAAATATTAGAAAAACTTTAGTATTCTGAAATGTAAGTTTATTTAATTCCTTGTTTTAGTTTCAGAGTGACTTAAGTTGAGAGTTGTTGAAAATCACATTGACATCAACACTTTTTAATTAACAAAATTACCTCTATTTACACTTTTCTGATGTAAAACTGTCATCAAAAGAAGAGCTATGAGCAACATTTTGTGTGCTCACTTACATCATTACATTACACAACAACACATTCTCCTGTATTTTTCCTTAGCAGTGAAGAGCGCCGAGCCTCCAGTTCGACCATCGCTCTGGACGATCCTCTGCCGTCTCTCAGCAGGAGTCAGTCGGACTCTGAACTGGACGTCTACTTGGTATGACATTTTTATTTAGTACCTACATTTTGCGTGAAAAACATTTCAGTTATAGGGGATTGAAATAAATACCAAAACAAAAATTCTGCTGACTTTCTGACCCTAATCTAAAAGCCTGTATTTCTGCTTCTGCATCAACAAACGGTGCTCACTATGACTCAGATGTGCCTAAGCAGAAGACACTGAATAATCTAAATAGAAACATAGACCAAGAGACGTTACTATTCATCACCTGCTTACATATTCTGGCCAATCATTTGCTGCTTTTCCAACATGCAATTTCTTACATTTTCCTCAAGCTTTCTTCTCCCATGGTGGTTGAGCCCCAGAGGCCCCTGTGACATCTGTACAACATGACTCAGCCAAACACTTCTCTTACATAACCACAAATCCTTGTTCAGGCTTATGAAGCTGTTCTTCAGCCCACATTAAACATTCTGTTAGGCGCTTGGAAGCCTGGAGACGTTGGACTTAATCGGATCTTAAATCCTCTGACAGAAGACAGAGGGATTCAAAACTATAGCGAGGGTCAAAAGGAAATATATAGGCTTTGGATTTCTCTGACAGCCATTTTGCCCTATTTTCTTTAACTGGTTGCTCAGAGACATGATGTGCACTTTCCAAGATGTTCTACCTAAAAATATCCATAATATTGTTTTCGCAGGCTTTACAGAATGAATTACTTCTGTACACACTTCACATTACTGCTGACCATTATCCAAAGCTGATTTAGTGTTTTAAATATTGGCATATGTGCTTCCTTCTTTACAGGGGGCCACTGATTTTCAGTCATTTCAGTAAGGTATGAAAATCATTATGTAGATACATAAAATTGCCTGAGCATTATAATATATACTATTTTCCCTTTTTAAAGACAGCCTATAGGGAACATTATTTGTGAACCATGTATCACCCGAAGGGTACAAAAGAAAGGCATTCAAATAAATGTATGTCTTGCGCTTGTTCTGAATAATTTAGCAACAAGTCAATTTACAATTAACATGAATTTCCTACCAAAATGTCACTTTAACATTTTATCCTATCAGACATGTTTGCAAAATTGTCGTAATTAGCCCAAAAGGTTTTTTCTGAGGTCATAGTGACCCTGGCCTTACGTTCATATGTACGAGATCTTGGTGAAGAACTTAATTTCATGAGCAGAGACAGGCCTGTGGAATATAAAGAGGAAACACTGCAGGATGTTTTGAAAAGTGGTCAGCAGTAATGTCGCACAAATTGGGAAAAGGGAGATTTTCAACACACTGAATATAACAACCTTACAAAAGTTAAAAAAAGGCAACAATTGGAAAAGGGCAATTTGGGAAGGTATCCATTTCAAGAAGAAACAGGCTCCACAGTCAATCAAAACATTATGATTCTATATACAACAAGGAATTAATTGAAAAACACCTAATTATCCCACAAGTAGGCCATATAAAAACACAACGAAATCAATAAACTAATACAAAATAAGGGTATCCCTAATATATTGAGGTGTAAGCATACAGACATGCATACCCAGGTTTTAAGAACAGGCCAGACTAAATCTAGCTACTAAATTTAAGACCAGAACATGATCCGAGGCCCAAAGCTATATTTCTGCTTTAATTCATCTACTAGTTTTAATTCATCTATTAGCTTTCTTTTTAATGACTGATTTTAAATGCCATTTTCTTAATCTCTTTCATTTTTTGTAAAGCACTTTGAATTGCCTTGTGTTGAAAAGTGCTATATAAATAAACTTGCCTTGCCTTGCCTTGCCTTACTATATAACTGACCATTAGCATACCAGGCTAACACCATGTTTTCACTTACACACAGACGTCTGTGTCAAGACAGAGGGGGGGATTTATTTTTTAATAACTAAACTTCTCATCAATAAACACAGGTGACAAAACATTTTGACAAGTGAAGGTGATTTGGGGTAGTGGGGAAGCCTCTTGTGGCCAACGGAAGTACAATGAACTATTATGATAGTACAACTTAGTACAACTATAATAATAATACTAATAACAATAAACAGGACACAAAAATAATTTGACCATTTTTCACCAACCCTTTTGTCTTATTTGCCTCTCAGGGCTTCTGTAGATTTGTATGATTTTGCAGCCAAGTTATTTAATAGAAGAGAATAGAATATATCTTTATTGTCTTCCAAGAACATTTCTTTGGCAACTCTCACTGCAGTAAAAAATAGACACAATAAATAAATAAGAGTGGTGAAAGCAGAGGTAGTAGCGATGACAATGCAACGAGATAAAATGAAATGTCAATGTGCATATTTACACTTACAGTAAAAATATATATTAGTAAAATTACAATAGCCATAAGTATGTCTAAATAGTAGTGATGCAGTAAAGCACTGGGTGTAGGTGTGCAACCACAGTGACATGCAAATGATAAAAACGAATTGCATATAGCAAGATTACAAAAGTTAAACCGCAACATTTGGACAAGACCAAATTGGGAAAACATAAATTGAAAGAAGAAAAACCCCATTATCTCACAAGTAGGTCACTGGCATAAAAACGCACAATAATCACAGCAGTGGAAGCAGATAGTGAGCAGCTCCAATCCCAGTTGGGTGCAAGTGTGGAACTAGAAAAGAGATATTAATACGTTTTCACCTGCCTCTATGGGCTTCTGTACAAAAAACAAGCAAACGGGAAGTTATAATCTTATTATTGTACATTTGGTTATGCGTACCATGAGCGGGACAAATAAAAATGAAATGAAATAATGTAACTTTTGAACCCTAACCTTTTGCCCGGTATGCGTGTTCAGTCGTCCTTCGATGACTAGTTTGTAAATGTTCAACTCTAACTTAGTTCGAAAATGAGGAAAATAATCTTGTTTTTCTTTTTCTTGTAGTAAGGATCAATCTGGACTTCTGAATGTTGACCACCCAGTCCTACATCAGGACCTCACAACAGTGTAAATGTGTCACCAACTCTGTGCCTTTCCTTAGTCAAAGTTGAAGTGCCTAATCGCTGGCTCTTTTGTAGGCATCCCCTACTTTACAGATACAGTCACTGATCCACTGTGTCACTGCTAAACACTATGAAGCTGTTTCTACTCCTGTTATTTGCACTCTGCTGCTAATTTTACAACAGTGCTAACGAGAAAATTGACTTTGACTTCTACTTTTGGACCTCTGAATTTCTGTGCAAATCTTTGAATATTCTCAGCGGCTGGATCCCTGAGGAAATAGATTTTCTTAAAAATCAAATGCAGGGAAAATTATTATGTTATTTTCAAATTATATTATTATAAAGAGCCGTGTTGTCTAGAATCTGAAAGAAAAATGAATCTATTGATACATTCAAATGTGTGTTATAGTGTTTATACCCTTATAAACATCATCTATATGTGATTTTAAAATCCCAATTTGCTTAGGTCAATATTAGCCTATATACTTATTAATATATTCTATATGTTGTGTGTATTCTTTTCTTCAAATATGCAGAATCTGCTGCCATGTTGACAAACAAGTATTTGCTTATTTTGTGGTTAGAACAAGATGTTTTAATTTAATATTTTATTACTAGCTTTACCTTTCCCTGTGTATTTTATCCTCTGGAGAATGTGTTCATCTCCACTGGGATTTATTCCATCCTGGAAGTAAATAAGTAGCCTATGTTATTTGTTTTGTCATCTTTTTGCTTTTAAAAGAGTGATTTTATGTGATTTATAGGACTACAACTGTATTATAGCAATACTTCCAACTTGTGTTTGTGAAATAAATCCAATGTCCTAAAAAAGTCACTGTCTGTTCCAAATTATAATTTAGTATTTGATTCAACCTGGGGCCTGTACTACGAAGCTGGTTCAACCTAACCTGGATATGTTTGGGTTAGCCGGTTGGCCTAATCCAAAACATACGCGCTCTCGCTAAACTGTACTACGACGCGGGTTATCAAGTGGATCGCTCAAGCCAGCCGTGTCCTATCTAGTTAGGTGCGCGTTCACATGAAAAGGGTGGTATTTGGAGCATTCGACCAATCACAAACATGGAGAAGCATACTGAGGGAGCGCAGCGTCATACTTCCTGAATGAAAAGTCAACTATAATATTAGACATATGAAGAAGTTAAACTTTAAACATCCATGACTTAAACACTTTATCCAGGATAAAAGCCACATAGCTGCACCTGCGAGGTGAATACAGCTGGTAACAGAAAAAGTGTTTGAATGCATACATTAACAGGTTTATGATATCACTGCCCCGTCTAAAACACGAGTGGATCTGACTTTAATTAGCCTACATTTGTCTCGAGTGTTTCGTCAACTTAATGTGTTGCTTAAAATAATACTTCTGCATACAGTATGTGACACTGTGAGTGTTGCACGGCCAGATACGGCTCAAGAAGCTGACTCAGAAAAGGAAATATATGAAACATTATGATGTGATGTGATATGATGATAATGGGACACATCGACGTCTGCACTCACAGTGCATGCCGCGGACTGTAGGCTACGTAATGTTAATTTGATCCGGTTACTTATGTTGTGGCATATCTAAGTAAGCTTTCTTAACGCTAAGCAGATTGCTCTGAAGATGGGAGGTGATATTCTATTCATGTTCACGTTCACACAGACGGTGATTTGAACTGTATTTCCTTTATCCTGTAATAGGACTTGATCGCTTTAAACTCTGCACACTTTTGTTATCAGCTGTTCCACCATGGTTTCTACCTCAACCTGTAATAGACTTATCCTTATTGAAACGGTTACATTCAATGAAAAATAAAATCAATGTGCAGGCTTACGTGAAAACTGTTCTACATGAACAATATGGGCAGGTTATACATTAAATAAATCAACAGTAGTGGCGATATGCTCCAAGTGGAAGCGATTCGCCATTAAAGCGAAGAAGAAGAAGAAGAAGAAACAGTTGATCTCTTATCCTGGAACATATCTTGCTTCGGGGCACAGACTAGGTTCCAGGATAAGTCACCATGGAGATCTAGCGAAACGAAAATCCTGCTTCGTAGTATACCCCAGCTGGTCCGTTTAGCAAGATAACTTCTGGGATTTCCGGTACTACGAAGCTGGTTCATTTTTTAGCGGGCTAGATCTCCATAGTGACTTATCCTGGAACCTAGTCTGTGCTCCGAAGCAGGATAGGTTCCAGGATAAGAGATCAACTCAGCGAAAGCACCACGCCTGCTGACCAATCAGAGCTCAGTGTGCGGAGGAAATACAGTTTAAATTGCCGTTGCAGGAAAGACGGCCGGCCAAAATCACCGACTGTGTGAACGTGACAATGAATAGAACATCACCTCCCATCTTCAGAGTAATCTGACTATTATAACTATACTATTATGATAAGAAAGCTTACTTAAATATCTGCCACAACATAAGTAACCGGATCAAAGTAACATTAAGTAGGCCTATCGATATAGAACTGGGGTTACGTAATGTAACCCCGCTTCTATGAGTATAGGAGCAGCCCTCTAAGGTTCGGGCCCCACTGGTTCCGCGAATAGCTGAAGAAAAGCTGTTGGAGTGGATTGTAGGGCCTACTTCCTATTTATACGGAAGTGAGCCTGGAGGTGGGGCCCACGTCATAGGTGGGCGTGGAATAAATCTGTCAGTGCTGCACACGTGCAGTGGGGATTACCCAATAGCGATAGCCTTAGAGGGCGAAGCCTTATACGATATAGAACTACGACAGATGTGTAATATTTAATGCAGCCAAACCATTTATTACAATGGTTTGTCAAGCTAAGCACATGGTGTAGTCCCAAACGATAGCTGAGGATTCTGGGTACTGTAGTGTCTTCTGCCATCCAAAAACTCCGAACGCATATTCGTTTCTCTGAATCGAAGGGGGAAAATACAAAAGCATTGTACACAATTTAAACCAATAAATGTTGTGTAATTAACAAGGACAATTTGGTGTTTTTGAGTTGAGTAGTTCAGATATCACTCTAAAATAAATCGACAGTAAGGAGAATACTTACTTCCGGGTGTAAAATTCTCCGTTATCCAATGGGAATGGACGCTCGTAATACAATAAAGGGGACATGATCATTATCTTTTAAATAACGTTAACTAAAGGGAACAATCTATTTGACACAGCTGAAGCTCTGGCCTTCCTTAAAAACGAACTAATTTAATAAAAATCACAGTTGTATTATGTATTGTATTATGCGTTATAATATTGCAATACAAACCCATGATGTAATGACAGAAATTAAGAATAATTTAGTCATTGAATGCTCATTTCAGTAGATTTAATCTAACAAAACAAACATATTGGAAATGGCCTAAACACTGCAACCTCTTAACATTCTGTTGAAATAGTCAATTACTAGCCATACCTTACACATTGCCGTTTTAAATCATTAATATGTGGATGACAGTTGAACTGGATGATGTAACATGTGTGCCACCTGCTGGAAAGAAGACGTATCGCTCTGTTGGCGTCTTTTGGACAACAAAAACAGAGTGAAGCTCTAATTTAATAAACAATCTTTGAGTACAGACACCGTCCTGCAGAGAGCACACAATCCAACAGCACGTTTTTGGTCTAGCTCACTTTACAACACGTTTGCATTAAGACACTAAGACTAGCTGCTCCATTGTAAAGGTCAGTCCACCTTAAATGAGCAGTGGGTGAAAGGCAGGAAACAGGAACTTGGTCCTGAGTAACGATTATTAAACAAGAAAGTTGTCGAGTCAAGGGGTCAAAGAAATTAACATTTGTGATTATTAGCGAATCGGTTGCAGGTGGGTGAAATCAGGCTTAGGGAGTAACGTAATACATGTAACGGCATTAGGTCATCAGGATACAAAATAGGCAAATGTATTCCCTTACAGTTGCAGCAGCAAAAACATCAGATAACAGGTACATTTATGTAAAACAGGGCTCATTAACAGGATAGAAATGATACAAAACATTTAGAAATAAAGACAATACATCAAATCATCCTATATCTCCATATGGAAAGTTGGAGCCCTCAATCCACAATAAAATGGTTCATCAGTGGTTAACGTATAAATCAGAAAATCAGTATGACAAAAACATTAAATATATTTTCCACTTATGTTGATAAAGATGGAATTCATTTAAGCCTTATATGAATATTGTGCAACAATGTTGATCCAGTCAGGCAGATTTTTCTCATGTGTGAACTGTCATAAGACTTATTCATTGTCCTCTCCATCAGCTTCTGTTTCCATATGTTCAGCTGAGCTGCTTATTGGAGGCTCTACCTATCAGTTATCCTCAGTTTGAATTTCATTAGGCTGTGAGGACTGACGACCTGAATATTTCCTCTCCTGTGTGGACTCTCATGTGTACCTTTAAACTTCCACTCTGTGAAAAAGCTTTCTTACAGACTGAGCAGCTGTGTGCTTTATCTCCTGTGTGGATTCTCAGGTGTTGCTTTAAACTTCCACTCTGTGAAAAAGCTTTCTTACAGACTGAGCAGCTGTGTGCTTTCTCTCCTGTGTGGACTCTCACGTGTTCCTTTAAACTTCCACTCTGTGAAAAAGCTTTCTTACAGACTAAGCAGCTGTGTGCTTTCTCTCCTGTGTGGACTCTCATGTGTCTCTTTAAACTTCCACTCTGTGAAAAAGCTTTCTTACAGACTGAGCAGCTGTGTGATTTCTCTCCTGTGTGGACTCTCATGTGTCTCTTTAAATCTGTATTCTGTGAAAAAGCTTTCTTACAGACTGAGCAGCTGTTTAGTTTCTCTCCTGTGTGGATTATCATATGTTTCTTACAGAGTGAGCAGCTGTTTAGTTTCTCTCCTGTGTGGCTGTTTAGTTTCTCTCCTGTGTGGATTCTCATGTGTGTTATTACATTTCCACTATGTGAAAACACTTTCTCACAGACTGAGCAGCTAAAAGGTTTCTCTCCTGTGTGGACTCTCATGTGTTCCTTTAAATGTCCATTCCGTGAAAAAGCTTTCTCACAAACTGAGCAGCTAAAGGGTTTCTCTCCTGTGTGGACTCTCATGTGTTCCTTTAAATGTCCACTCAGTGAAAAAGCTTTCTCACAAACTGAGCAGCTAAAGGGTTTCTCTCCTGTGTGGACTCTCACGTGTGCCTTTAAATGTCCACTCAGTGAAAAAGCTTTCTCACAGACTGAGCAGCTAAATGGTTTCTTTTCAGTACTACGTAGTGGAGCACTGACAGATTCATGTCTATTTTTCAGTGAGTTTGAGCCTGATGCAGGTTCTTTGGTCTCCTTCCAATCAGCACTGTCTTCAGTGTCAGGTTCAGAAGAGTCTTCAGTGTCCGGTTCACAAGAGTCTCCAGTGTTGTCCTCAGTCTTTGGTTGTAAACTGCTCTCTGGATCTGAGTTCCTGGCTGGTTCTGGTCCTCGAAAGTCATCTCCATCAGCTTCTTTTTCCATGTGTTCAGTTTGTCTTTGATGAGGCTGTGAGAACTGAGGTTTCTCTTCATCATCTTCACTCTTCACAGGGTCAGGAGTGAAAGTGGACTTGGTGATATCAGTCTCCTCCAGCTCCTGAAGCTGCTCTCCCTCCTGACTGATCCTGAGTTCCTCCTGTTCCTGCTTAATGTGTGGGGGGGGCTCTGGGTCCTCCTGGTCCAGACTGGTGCTCCACTCCTGCTGGTCAGGGAGAACCTCTTTAAACCATCACCAGCTGCTGGACGTCTGCAGGAAACAGGAAACAGTGTCAGAAACAAATGTTAAGTGTTAGCATTTAAAATTCTAATCACCATTAAACTGGGAGACATTTTGCAGCCCTAATTAATGCCTTTATTTGTATACTTTAATATTATCTTTCTTAGTCCCACCTATTGTGTATTTCTGTTGGCCTATTTTGTGAAATACAATTTTATTTCAACATCTCGCGTTTGTGTTATGTTTCCACCCTTGAAGCTCACTAGACTGTAGAAATTCTGTTTGTTCACTCTAAAGACGGCGGATCGCTTCCCTGATTCCCTGGATGTTATCACGGAGAACTTTACGGTGACGTTTGGCACCTCCTTTGCCGAGTTAAACGTTTTAAATATGTAAACACTCAAAAGTTATTCTTTGAATTTACTTGATTAAATCATGGACAGTATTTCCACATGATGAAATGGCTTTCTTTCAGCTTTAAGCAATTACGTTGACCCAACCCAGATCAATTAAGTTGGTAACAAACCTTATAAATAAGTAGTATCAATTATAATAGATTACATTGACCAAACCCAATTAAATTAAGTTGGTAACAAACCTTATAAATAAGTAGTATCAATCCTAATAGATTACGTTGACCCAACCAAGGTAAATTAAGTTGGACCAATCAAATTGCTTAATCTTGAAAGAAAGTGATTTAATCATGTGGAAATATTGTCCATGATTTAATTACGTTCATTCAAAGAGTTATTGTTTTGAGTGCAGAGCTGCAGGAACTCCTGTTTCCAGGGTTCCTCAAGGGGAAGAAAATCAGGTGCTGGAATGTGTTCACCAGGACGACTGGTTCACTTCCACCTGAAGGATGCATACTTCCACGTACCCATCATCCCGAAACACAGGAAATTCCTGCGTTTCTTATTTCAGGGAATATCAGACCAGACAATCGTCTGCCGTTCGGATATTTCCTGGCTCCTCGCAATTTTGTGTAGAGAAGGCTGGAACCACTACACAGAGGAGGGATGAGAGTGTGTTTTTCATGGACGACCTGCCATTTGCTGGCTCGCTCCAGGTAGGAAGTCGCTTTACAGACGTTACATTTCGTATCGCATCTGTCAAAGCCTGGATTTCATAATGAAGTGGAAGAAAAGCTGTCCTTTTCCCCCTCAGATATTCATTTATCTGATAATGGAATTAAACTCAGCCAGCAGAGCGCAGCTCTCGCGGCAGTGAGTGGAGAAACTGACAGCTCTCCTCTGGCGTGTCACAAACCCGCACAGCCCTCTTCGTGACGCAGCTGTTCAGCGTTGGCGTCAGCTGGTCACGTGGGGATCCCCCTGGGTCTCCCCCACAGGTGGAGTCTCCAGAGGTGGGTCATTCGCTGCAGAAGCATAAGGTTTTAACCTATTGGTTTATAAACCAGCGGCATTCCTCTGTCCCAGATATGCCTCCTACACAAGGTCATAATAAATCCACGAGCACCATTATAACGCCTCGTGTGGACAGCACTGCACACACCACTACTCATCCCCTGGGCGTACGCGCCTCATGATGAGAGCCAGAGTGAAATGCAGCGTGTGGAGACTCCCTCGCAGCCCTTTCGCCTCAAGAAGCGCGAGCAGCGAGGGCGTGGCTCGTCACCATGACGACCATTACAGCATATCACAGAGAAGCCTCCTCCCCCCCCCCGCAGTTCCATGGGATACAAGACTCCTGTCTTCCCAGGAACAGTGTCTTGCGCTCCATTTAGCGCTGCAGGAACTCCTGTTGAAAAAGGCATTTTTTTTCAAAAGGGAGGAAAATCAGGAATTTGTACTCGTTATTTTCTAAATCCCGGAAAAAAAACGGGGGAGTGAGACCCATCCTTGATCTGTCAGTGCTGACGATCAAACAGATGCTGGAATGTGTTCACCAGGACGACTGGTTCACTTTCATAAACCTGAAGCACGCACATACTTCCATACCCATCATCCTGAAACTCAGGAAATCCCTAAGTTTCTCTTTTCAGGGAATATCAGATCAGACAATCGTCTGTCGTTCGGATATGTCCTGGCCCCTTGCATTTTTTCAAAGTGTGTAGAAGGCTGGAGCCACAAAACAGAGGAGGGATGAGAATGTGGTTTTATCTGGACGACCTGCTATTGCTGGCTCGCTCCAGGGAGGAAGTCGCTTTACAGACGTTACATCTCGTATCGCATCTGTCAAAGCCCGGGTTTTCATAATGAATTTGAAGAAGTGCTGTCCTCTTCCCTCTCAGATATCCATTTATCTGGGAGTGGAATTAAACTCAGCCAGCAGAGCACGGCTCTCGCGGCAGCGAGTGGAGAAACTGACAGCTCCCTTTCCGGCGTGTTACATCCCGCAGGCCCTCTCCGTGATACAGCTGCTCAGCATGAAGTCAGCTGGTCACAGGAGGAGTCTCCAGAGGTGGTTCATTCGCCCGCGCATCGACCCCGTGTGTCAGAGGTAAATGTGCTGGAGCTGTTCTCCGGTTTGGGAAGTATTCCAGCACTTCGCCCCGTTGCTGTACAATCAAACATGTGTTGATTTGCACAGACAACAGGCCATGGCAGCCTACCTCAATCGCCAGAGAGGAGTACGATCTGCGCAGCTTCTGAACGCAGGCGGCTGCTGTTCTGGGCGCGCACACACGTTGCTCTCCATCAGAGCAATGTATATTTCCGGCGAATTGAACAGAGGGGCTCGCGGAACGCAGCCGTTTTATGCGAGGAGTACGGAGACTCAGACCTGTGTCACGCACACTGGCGGGTCAAGCGCACTGGCGCCTCAGTGGGATTTGGCTTTGGTGTTACGCGCACTAAAGCAAAGCCCCATTTGAACCAGGTTCCCCTTAAACTGACATCAGCCAAAGTAGGCTATTACTTTTGGCTCTAATAGCAGCGAAAAGGGTGAGTGATTTGTCTGCTCTCTCTGTGGCTCCGTCATGTCTCCGGATCCAAGGAGATGGCAGTTCAGCTGTTTTATGCCCTAACCCGGCTTCATGCCTAAGGTCATCACAACTCTTTTAGGTCAAGAGTGATCACCCTGGCTGGCTTATTCCCTCCTCCTCACAGGTCGGAGCAATAAGCCACATCTCATCTCCTCTGTCCTGTGCGCGCTGTCCTGCTATGTGGCGCGCACGGCTGCCTTGCGCCATTCTCAGCGCCTGTTTGTGCATTATAGAAAGCGCTTGTTAGGGCAGCCTCAATCTGCACAGCGGCTGTCACACTGGCTGTGTGAAGCTGTGTCACAGGCATATTACATTACATTGCATTTAGCTGACGCTTTTATCCAAAGCGACTTACAATAAGTGCGTTCGACCAACAAAATACAAACTTGAAGAAAACAGAATCATATAAGTACATCAGGTTTCATAGAGCCAAAACATTTCAAGTGCTACTCAACTGGCTTTAGATAAGCCAGTCCTTTATTAGTATATAAGTGCTTTGTTAGTAATTCTATCGCTCGAAGTGGAGTCGAAAGAGATGAGTTTTCAGTATGCGCCGGAAGGTGTGTAAGCTTTCTGCTGTCCTGATTTCAATGGGGAGCTCATTCCACCATTTTGGAGCCAGGATAGCAAACCCACGTGTTTTTGCTGATGGGAACTTGGGTCTCCCTCGCAGTGAGGGTGCAGCGAGCTGTTTGGCTGATGCAGAGCGGAGTGCACGTGCTTTTGAGGAATTGAGGGAAAATTGAAGTAACTTGAAAGTTTGATACAGCGTATTTTTAGTATATTCATTTTAATGTCACCCATATATAAGAGGTGTGTTGCATCATGTTATCACTAATATATGTGTGGTTTTATACATTCCTGTGTGTTAATAGTTGAAGGAACAAAGTGCATTTTTCCTCTTAAATATAGAGGTTTTTTATAGATTCCTGAAAAAATGTTCCCTTTTTCTTAAAAGTAGATTAACGCAATAGTCTTTTTCTTCCACTTTTATGTGTAATCAAAAGGGTGGTTTTTTGGCTATCTGTAAGTAGGTAAAATGCAGAATTACTTGTGATTTCTGTTTTGAGTGAAAAGATTACCCGTTAAGTGTTAGTTAATGAGAGAAATGTATGTGCGTTCATTTGAAGACTCCTACAGAGCAGGAGACGATTGGGTCACACACAATTAGAGAGACAATGGTCCTTCTGATTCTGGGTGAGCTAACTTCGGAGTGGAAGGGAAGTTCAGAGATGGCCTTAGGGTATGGGAACAGTTAAGCTTTGTTGGTTAGCTGGTCCTGAGGAGGTCATGAGATGATGACTGTTAAACCCCAACAAGTATGGCTTTCATAAAGAAAAACATATAACTGTTGTGTGATAAGCTACATGATAAGATGAGTGTGCGTTCTGTTAAAGAGTCCTCTGTCTGTGAAAATTATATGACTCCAAAGCATGACTGTGGGACTGCCTAAGGGTAGACACATACACACACACACTGTAGGGAGATGGAATCAACAAACTGCTGACTCATTGCCTAGGGTTCGCCCAGAAGTAAAACCGGCCAAACTCCTCCCCGCTTATGTGTATAAATACTGTAACATTCTTATGCTCTGTGCTCTCTTCCTGACTGGCTGTCGTGGTACGTATATCACACGGTGGTAGGAATTGAGCCCGGAGTACTGTTGCAGAGTGCTCTGTATGGTGTATTGTGTTGTGTTTTACCATTAAAGCAGATTATTGTTTAACCCTTATCCCGGTTGCTTTGAGTTTTCCTTCTTTTAAAACAAACTCATATAGGATTGGCGCGGAGCAGAGATATCTGCTCCAACAGTGCTGGGGTGTACGGTTTAACCATGTCCTGGATGTAGGAAGGGCCAGATCCATTCGCAGCATGGTACGCAAGTACCATTGTCTTGAAGTGGATTCTAGCCGTTTCCGGAAGCCAGTGAAGGGAGCGGAGGAGCGGCGTGGTGTGGGAGAATTTAGGCAGGTTGAAGACCAGACGAACAGCTGCATTCTGGATGAGCTGCAGAGGTCGGATGGCACATGCAGGTAGACCAGCCAGGAGGGAGTTGCAGTAGTCTAGGCGTGAGATGACGAGAGTCTGGACCAGAACCTGCGTCGCTTTCTGGGTCAGCTGGGAACGTATCCTCCGGATGTTGTCAAGTGTGTATCTGCAGCAGCGGGTTGAAGCAGCTATGTTTGCAGTGAAGGACAGGTTATTATCTAGGGTCACACCCAGATTCCTTGCAGTCTGAGTCGGGGAAACAACAGAGGTGCCGATGTTGATTGTCAGGTCAAGAGTGGGACAATCTTTTCCCGGAAGGAAAAGCAGTTCAGTCTTGGCAAGGTTGAGCTTAAGGTGGTGTGCAGACATCCACTGAGAGATGTCAGCTAGACAAGCAGAGATGCGTGCGACGACCTGGGTCTCTGAGCGGGGAAAGGACAGAATTAATTGGGTGTCGTCAGTGTAGCAGTGGTGTATATGTCTCCTCTGGGGTGGATCCCCCGGAGAACATCAGTGCGCACTCCAGAGGAATTTTCCTCCTCCACGGCTTTGCACGGAGGAACGTCAGTGGAAGACCTTTGCACTGCTGCATCTTGGTCTTCCCCCTGTTCATTTATTAAATGTTATTTGAGGGATGTCTCTCATTCCTCTCTGACGCACCCTGTACCGAGTGTCCCGTCAGAGTGAGTGACGTCAGGGATCCAGCTGTGCGCCTCTCTCCTGCCTCTCGGCACACGGAGAGTGGCCCTTTTTCCCTCTTATGAGAGGGATGTTTCCTTTTTGTCCTCCGACACATTTTTGGTACGGAGTGTCTTGTCAGAGTGAGTGATATCAGGAATCCAGCTGTGTGCTCTCCTGCCTGTCTACACGCAGAAAGCTGCTGTTCCCCCTCTTTTGTCACTGGGTAAAGTGTGAGCTTCGTCTCTACTTTCTCACAACGGCAGGTATGTATTGTTCCCAGCCTTCGTCCCCTCATGGAAAAGATTCATGTTATGCTATATTCCAGGGACTGTGATGCGCCATTTCGCATGGCGCAATATGCATGGGTTATAATCTGAGCAGGTGTGTCTGTGTTTCTAGTACCGGGCGGACCCAGTGGGGCACAGACTACATCTTGCTTCGCCCTTAACCCTATAGCGATAGCCTTAGAGGGCGAAGCCATACACGAAATAGAACTGAAGTTACCTACTGTAACTCCAGCTTCTATGAGTATTGGCGTAGCCCTCTAAGTGCTGGGCCCCACTGGCTCCATGAATAGCTGAAGAAAAGTTATTTTGTATGGGAGCAGATTGTCAGGCCTCCTTCCTATTTATACCGGAAGGGAGCCCGAGGGTGGGGCCCACCTTGCGGGCGGGCATGGACTACAAGTGTTTTCAGTGCTGCGCGGGTGCGCAGGGGGATTACCCAATAGCGATAGCCTTAGAGGGCTACGCCAATACTCATAGAAGCTGGAGTTACAGCAGGTAACTTCAGTTGTTTGTTTAGTATATGGCCGTGTAATAAACGGGATAATGTGCACAGGGCTGTGCATCTTCACTGGTCTCACAATTCGATTACCCTGTCAACGATTCGATTCAATTCGATATCCCGATGCATCACGATTCATACCAATGCGTTGCATCCTCAATTTTCTATATTACTGCACATGGCTTATTTTTCATCAATGCATACATGCAGTAAATACATATGAACTCTCTTTTTATTATTTAGAAAGTGCTTCAGAAATCAATAACATAAATGTCTTGACATTCATTTATAAACCAAAATAAATGAATTGTATAGGTCTAGCCTCCTATATCTGTGTGTGAAGTTGTTCCATCTTCAAAAATAAAAAAAGAATGCTTCTGCAGTCTAGCTGCAGCTTCTAGCAACGGTCTTCTGTTAAAAAAAGGACACTGAATGTCCTGAATGTGGCATCACACACAGGACTTGAGTCTGAACACAGCAGACAACAGGAGTATTTACAACAGCATATAACAACTAAAATACTGCATGTGGGTGCACACTTACATTCTCTGTCTTACTGTTACATAAATCTCATGAATGTATGAGATTAAGTTAGCTTCATTATATCTCAGTGATTAAGTGAATAATAAAGTTTCTATCGGGTCACTATCAGCCTGTCACTCATTATTTTCAGGGAGGGGGCGGGGTTTGGAGGAACGGAGAGGAGACGGTGATCACGGAAGCTTTTTTCCTCCTGCCTTCACAAACTTTACACACGTATATATCATCTGAAAATTGCTAGAGGACATTCATACTTTGCAATCCAAGACTTAATTAAATCCACCAAAAACCTGACATGATTGTAACGCGATTATTTTTGAAAAACATAAATCCCTGTGCCGCAGCGACACGGAGTGATTCAGAGCGGGTCCTTCTGCTGTTGGTTCTGGACTGGTGTTCTTGTGTTGGTGGATAAAGCAGACTGCTCCGTGTTTGATGTTGCTGTGCCGCTGTCACGTCTGTTCCCTGATCTCTGCGTCACCGACCGATTTGATATTAAAGTGACAGAAAAAAAAAAAACGTTATAGTAAAGCCACGGCCGGAAAATCAGGAAGCAACGTTACTACGCTATAACCGATTATCTTCCGTCACTGCATCGAGACCGAATCGTCCACTTCCGCATCGCAATGCATCGTAGAAACGATTATTTTCAACACCCCTAATGTGCAGCGAGGCGGTCATTATGGGGAAAAGCACACCCGACAGGCTGATCAGGGAACCCGACACGAAGCGGAGGGATCTTGATGAGCCTGAAGGGCAGGCCCGGTTCCAGAACAAAATGACTCGGGGTGCATCTGAGATTACAGGGGGTGCAGGTTTACGTGAGCAATAGTGGCCGGCAACAGCAATGAAAAATAGCATTGATGTGATGGTCCCCAATGAGCAGATTATGGCATGTGTTATGTTTTGAAACCAAGCAAGTGAGAACATTTGAACAAGTTAAAAGTGCAATCCTGAAATATTTCATCCATTCAAAACCGGACTATGGCCAAGAAAAGCACAAAAGCTTCAAAACTGTACTGATAAAACAAATGAGAACATATTGTAAATCAAGGCAAATATTATTTGAACCAGCTCATGGTTTGAAATGGCAAACATTGAAAGGCAAAAGTATTATTAAAACCATGTACATCATAGGGTTGCAAAGGGGCGGAAAGTTTCCGGTACATTTCCAGAAAGTTAAGCTGGGGAATTTTGGAAATATTCGATGCAAAATTAAACAAAAAAACATGACATTTCAACAGATTTTTTTAAGTAGAACAGAACAAGTTTTAATTATTTTATCGAACAATTATTTGTTTCATCGAAGAACGAAAACAGGAATGTTGAGTTAAATATTACTCATCCCCCCCAATCCCACTCATTAAAACATGAACGAAAATGCACCTCCCATCCAAAATCTCCAAAAATCCCCACAAAGTCCCATTCAAAATGTTAAGTGAAAAGAGCCCTTCTCCCTCCAAAAAGGTCCCATTAAACATGCACATTTTCCTTCAAGCGATCCTCTGCCTTTTTGCTAAACCCTTTTAGTCAACGGGCTCTTCCTGGGCCTCATCAACATCCAACTCTGAGTCATCCTCTTCAGTGTTACTGTCCAGCCTTGTTGAGGATGGCTCTGTGTCCGGCTCAGAGCCTTAGGTTTGCCCGAATGCCAACCAGTTTTTCCACCCACATTTGTGAGCCTGTTGCGAACCTTTGTGTGGTCTCAATAGCCATGTGCTATGGCATGGATATTCAAGTGTACTTGAATGGCATCTGTTTGTTTTAGTCAAGATAATGCTGAAATATACTTTCCCCAACTATATTTAAGTTCCCTATGAATAGCCAACCTTCAATTTTGAAAATTCCCAGTTTATTCCCATAAATTCCCGTGGAAAGTTTCCATCTTTGAAAATTCCCGGAATTTTGCAACCCTAGTACATCATCACCTTGGTTCCATCATATACTCTGGGAAGAGAATATTTACAGTGCTTGAAAACTGGTATCACATCTAGGGGTCGACCGATAATCGGCCAGGCCGATATTCCGCATTTGACCGATTATCGATATCGGCCTTTTTTTTAAATCAAATTGCCGATATAACTTTGGCTCTGATGCAGCCGTTTCTCTGGCTGCAGTCACCACTCTCTGTACACGAGCAATGTCCCGCCCACAGCGCTATCTGCTATTACTGAAGTGTCAATCAACACTGAACATTTTCCGGGCGGGAACCAGCCAGAGAGGCGGGACCTTCTCAGATTACAGGCAGGTGCAAAAGAACGCAGACACAGACTAAAGCAAGCAGCAGCGCTGAGCGGCAGAGCCATACATGTGTTTCGAAGGTAAATCAGTTGAAAGCCGAAGTTCAATAAACATCCCAATCCCCTATGCTGAAGTTGCAAAAACACCACGATCTTATGATCCAATTCTATCAGTTTCCCAGTTACAAAGGGACGGGGGAAGTCAGTCAGAGTTGGGGGTGCGTGCAGCGTCTCGCAGCGGAGTAACTGTGGTGCGGAGGGGGGGCAGCGAGTGGAGCCTCGCAGTTTTTCAGGTTGATATCTGAAGCTCATTAGCTAGCCAACATGTATCTAGCAAACGTTTAGCAAAATATTAGAAGTGAGGCTACTAGACTAACGTTAGGTCTACTGTAGCCTCACTTTTAATATTTTGCAAAACATTAGATAGCATTAGTGTTTTGCAGTTGGTAGCAGCTTATTGAGATTTTATGCTAGCTAGACAGGCAATGTTTTGATAGAATAAATTAAGCATTATTGTTAATTAAGCATGTCAGCCTGCAGCCCCACTTTTAACTCTCTGTCTCTCTCCAACTCATTGCAGATGGCTGCACTAAAGAAAAGGGCACAGAGTAAACCAGTTGTAAGATGTTTAAAAGTTCATTAAACATAATATATGCTTAAATACATTTCAAAAGAAGTTGTGTTGGAGTTTGTGTTATTCTACATTTTGACACCAAGATTTTCTGATTTTACTGCAAATTGGTTCCAAATATCGGTCTCCTTGATTACTAATAATCGGTATCGGCCTTGAAAAAGCTATATCGGTCGATCCCTAATCACATCATCCTGTGAGGTTGACTGGAGAACATTTCAGCTGCAACATCAGCTTGTTGATAAGCTTGGGATATATGAAATATTTTTGTAGCCATTCGTGGTGAAGGCATCTGTGCTATTGTATGCATTATTTTTGACCCAACATTTCTACAGACATGGCAGAATATGGCACTATTTTACATGAATATTCTAGCCAGTCTATTTTTATACCACGAGCTGCAAAATGACCGCCTTACCCCACAGTACA
Source organism: Gymnodraco acuticeps (assembly GCF_902827175.1). Classification (NCBI taxonomy): domain Eukaryota; kingdom Metazoa; phylum Chordata; class Actinopteri; order Perciformes; family Bathydraconidae; genus Gymnodraco; species Gymnodraco acuticeps. The sequence continues at coordinate 355,516 of NW_022990518.1, forward strand.
GACGGGTACTTGTTTAGATATACCTGGGCAGGCTCTGTTTTGCCGTGGTATCCTGGCACCTGCGGGCCGATGAGGGGCGGCGGTGTTTCGGGCGACGAAGACTGCAGCTCTAGGGGCGAGGGCAGCGAGTCAGGCGGGAGTAAGCTAGTATCCACGACGGCGGGTAACGTAACGTCCCCATCTGACCTGTTGCTATTGTCTGCAGTAGATGCAGTGTTGCTAGCGTTTAGTGATGGTTGCTTTAACCATTTTCGTATAAATAATTATCCACAGATGTGTGCCACTAATGTGGAAGCACTTTGAAAATGATGCATGCGCGGTGGAGCAGGTCATGCGCACCTGACACAATTTGTTGTTTGTATTTTTCGCTCCATTCTCTTTTTTCTTTTCTTTTTTAAATAGAGGGTGCATAACATTCAGGTGCAATGCATGCCGATGCACCCCCGTAGAACCGGGCCGGCTGAACGGTAAACACCAGGCTTACTAATCTACCCGCACAGTTTTTCTCTGGTGTCGGAATGTCTCGCGATGTTGGTAAATTCTTAAAAAACAAAACACCATTTAATTTCGGGTTAAAATGTGTTGTAACTTGTGACTGCGTTACTTACTGAGCATTGTAACAGGTAGTATATTCCCAAATTGTATTAGTAATGCGGATTATTACTTCGTTACAGCAAAAAGTAATACATTACTGTAACTCCGTTACTTTTGTAACTCGTTACACCCAACACTGGTAGCGCAAGTGGCGTTTTTATATGTACAAAAGTGGTGGGGCACAAAAAACTTAGATGTCTATATATAAGCTTCTGCAGTGACGTGCAGTGAGGTTCATGGCTGGTGAGGCTCTGACTCTTCAGGTTTACAAATATTATATATTTTGACCTAAATCAAAATATAATATTATTTCCAAAAGCTTTTTTTGCCTGATGTTTCGATTAATTTTAAACAGACAGTTCAACAAAAGGATACCCAAAAAATGTAATTTTATCATTTACATATTGAATTGTTCTCTCTTAGTAAGATCCCATTTTCAATACAATTGCGGTCTTACCTTGACTTGAAGATGAAGTCCATTTGCCTATCCTTCTGGACAAAAATCTCTATTACATTTTTGTAAAAGTCCTCCTTATCTTCTTGTAGTTTCAAAAGTTGAATCATAAATCTAATCGATAGATTTATTATTTGAAAATTATAAAAGTAGGGTAGACATGTGGATATTATCCGGCTGAACAAAACGTGCATTTATCTAACAGGTTTGTTTCCCACAGATCTTATTTTGAGCTATTTTCTAAAATCCTATGGAGAAATCTCATTGCTTTTTTGTCGAGGGAAGCCATGCGCAGCTTACTTCCGGGTTTTAGGATGCGTCACTGGACCTCTCTCCTCTTCACACACACCACACTTTTCGCGGCACACGTACTTACAGCCAATCAGATCTGAATTATGTGAGATGACATATGGTGGGGATGGCAGCTCAATGCCCCTATGGTCATTATTTTTTTGCCACACACATTAAATAGGAAAATACTCTGAGCATGCGGAGTGTAGTTTTTACAGTCACCGTTCATTTAGACAGTAAGAGGGAGGGGCATGATCGGTTTTGTCCCACATGGCTCTAAACAGCTCAATAGGCACACACTGTCATGGGCGCGGGAAGGGGGGTGCTGAGGGCGCTGCAGCACCCCCTGCCTGAATTATTATTTGACGGTTATTGCTGCTCCCGCTGTGCATAATCTGTGTAATATGTAGCCAATAAATTCCACATTGTTGGTAAAATAATATTTTGGCCTGCCCTGAATGTTTTTTCTGTAGCACCGGACAATTTTACCTCAATAATATAATACATTAACCGTGTTTTACGTGAACCTCATCATGACACTCGAGAGGACGGCAGGACTGTAATTTCCCGTGTTCAGTGAATGCAACAGAGGCAAGACACCAGACCAATCAGAGAGTTGCATGGAAATAAAAGTGTGCTTGTGTCATTCAAACTCGGCTCTGTTTGTGTGTGTGTGTGCGGACATAGCACATTTAGTGTGTGTGAGAGAGGGAGAGAGGGAGAGAGGGAGAGAGGGAGAGAGGGAGAGAGAGAGAGAGTGACCGGTGCCAGCAGCAGGGACCGTGTTGTTAGCATCTGGTTAGCTAGCTGCACTAACGGACATACGGAGCTGTTGCTGTTGGTTCCACAACAAGCTGGAGGAGCGCTCTCCTCTCAGACTGAGAGGCTCAGGTGAGCTAAAGGACTCTGAGTGTTTAGATAGTTAACTTTAGTCTAAGTTATCTCAGTGGGTCTCAAACGGTTTAGTCACAAATTATTCAAAAGATTATTTCCGCGGCACACCTTCATATGATCATTATATAAAAAATAAGAGAATAAAGGAAAAACAGTTATGAAATACTATATGGCAGTAAAACAAGAATATAGTTTGAAAGGAGAGTGATTTGTAAAATATCCATAAAGAAAAAGAACATCTGCTTACAGTTGTGTTTCATCTGGGTGTTGAGAGATGTATCCATAGATCTCTTAATGTTGCTCTTAAAGTGCACCAGATTGATGCTTTTAACTTCAATATTTTAAAAAAATCTTCCCGGGGGAACATCCCCCGGACCCCCCTAGAGGAGGTGAGGTCCGCTCCCCACACGTAAAAAATAGTACTTTACCCCTGCCTATATGCAGTGAGCTGATTATCGAGCCTTCATTGTAACAGTCACGGGTGTACTGTGTGTTTGCGTGTGGGGAGTGCTTTTGTGCGTGCTCTATAGTGCCCGTAATAGTGTTCACTGGAGTCCAGCACCTCAGCACCCCCACTCAAAATACCTTCCCGCGCCTCTGCACACTGTAGACACTAATTAGAATAACACAGACTAAAACAGCAATGTACAGACAAATCAGATGATTAAACATGATCTTAAAATATATTTTATATATTTTCCTATTTATTTTTTGCAATCATTATTTGTAATACTTTCTGCTGACACTAGGTGGGGCTGTGCCTGCCCCCTAATGACCAGTCGCCACTGGGTAGCGCCAAGGGATTCTGGTGTGTGAAAAGCTCCACGTCAATTTGGACATGTATGGTAACGTCACCATACTCAGGAAGAAAAAAATGGAAAAAGAGAAATCTCCAACGACGCGTTCTGGGAAAGCACAGACAGGTATTTTCTGTGTTAGAGTTTTACTCGCTACAGGGTGTACTTTGAGAGTTTGTGACTTTGCAGACCGTTTACATACATGCAAAGCTACATAACACACAAGGGGATGGTTAATAACCAGAAAAGCATGACCTTTAAGAAAAAAACAGCGTACATCACAGCTCTATATAGGGTTTCATTTATCTTGTTGGCAGCTCATCCCTTAAAAACAGAAGTCTTAAGAGTGATTACAATAACATGAAATATGAAGGGACTATTTCAAGCTGGTAACACTTTACAATAAGGTACACAAAATGTGCTTAGTTACTGCTTAGTTACTGAGGAACTACTAGATAGTTAATGGTTAGTTAATGAGTAGTTCCTCAGTGACTGCGATTGAGGAACTGATGGTTAGTTACTGGTAAACAGACTGGGGGTACTGTATTAACGAATCATTCGTTAATGGTTAGTTAATGAGTAGTTCCTCAGTGAACTTATGGTTAGTTACTGGTAAACAGACTGGGGGGTACTGTATTAACGAATCATTCGTTAATGGTTACTTAATGAGTAGTTCCTCAGTGACTGCGATGGATGGTTAGTTAGTTACTGGTAAACAGACTGGGGTACTGTATTAATGAATCATTCGTTAATGGTTACTTAATGAGGAGTTCCTGAGTGAACTAATGCTTAGTTACTGGTAAACAGACTGGGGTACTGTATTAATGAATCATTCGTTAATGGTTACTTAATGAGGAGTTCCTGAGTGAACTAATGCTTAGTTACTGGTAAACAGACTGGGGTACTGTATTAATGAATCATTCGTTAATGGTTACTTTATGAGGAGTTCCTGGGAGACTTTGATTGAAGCAATGGTCCGCTGCAGCAGGGCACATTTAAACCTGCCATCTTCGGCTGGCTTGGGTCCCACCCTGGATCAACTGGTGGAGGTGGATCCGATTTACCTTACCATTACTTAGGCCGTTTGGGTATGGTAAACTCAAGGAACGCAAACAAAAACAGTAGTTACCCATTACCTAATGATTACCTTACCGTTACTAAAACAGTAGTTACCCATTAAGTAATGCTTACCTTACCATTCGTTAAGCAGTGTGTGTCCCCTCAAGTAAAGTAATGCATGAAAAACAGTAGTTACCCATTACCTAATGTCTACTTAACCATTCGTTAAGCATTGTGTGTCCCCTCAAGTAAAGTAATGCATCAAAAACAGTAGTTACCCATTACTTAATGCCTACTTAACCATTCGTTAAGCATTGTGTGTCCCCTCAAGTAAAGTAATGCATCAAAAACAGTAGTTACCCATTACTTAATGCCTACTTAACCATTCGTTAAGCATTGTGTGTCCCCTCAAGTAAAGTAATGCATCAAAAACAGTAGTTACCCATTACCTAATGATTACCTCACCATTAGTTAAGCAGTTTAACAAACAAACAAACACTGTTGATGACAATGACGACCACTGAAGTTTTACATTTTTATTCAAACAACGATGAACATAACAACAATTAGCCTGAAGTTGAGGAAGGTCTGCAAGAGTGCAATCAAGAGGAGAGAAAGGAGGGGAAAGCAGAGACTTGGAGGACCAAACGAATTTGTCATGCTGGACGAAAGCAACTTCTACCACAAAAGGAAGGTGTGTATAAACTACAGAGCCTTAGCCTTTGGCCTCACTAAAACTAAAACCTTTGTTTTTCAAGGTGAAATAACAACATATATTTTAAGGTCAGAGATTAACAAATGAATGAGCAAAGTAATGTAATTGTATAATTGTGTCATTCACACCCTTGTGACTGGCGAGACAAAGTATACATTAGAGAGAGCCAGCTCCACAGTGTATACACAGTCAAATAACAGAAAAAAAGAATTTAGAAGCTAAGAATTATCTCATCCAATCAGATCATTAAAGATGGGGTAGGTAAGTTTCAGAAACCGGCTCGAGATACACTTTTTGTTATATTCCATGGAATGCTCTTAACATCCCGATAGCAATGAATATCTTAAGTGCTTTGACAATAAATTTAAAAAAAATGTCCTCTGTAGAAGCCGTAATACTGTAAAAAGTACATCCAATCCGGCTAAACGGATTGGATGGCCTACCTGCCTGTCAGCCTTCCATCGGGGCACAAACTTATCTCGTGCCCTCATTGGTCATGTGCGCGTTCGTGTGTGTTGGAGGAGGGGCTCTGTGAGGAAGGGGCAGATTTTCTCCGGTTGTGTATTTTCAAATTCTAGCGATCTCGAGCTGGTTTCTCCAAAATGACCTACCCCACCTTTAAGGAAATAAATCCTTATTCTTACTTTTTATTACTAACATTTTAAAAGTGCATAATCTTATTTATATATCATCTAATTACAATATCTATCTTACATTTTCATGTTTCTTGCAGCAAAATAAGCAAACTTTAACTTAATAAAATTAAACAGCCTTTTCTGTTTGTACCACTACATTTTAATTTGTTTCTCTTCTTTTTTGAGAAAGGAAGTGAATATTTTTAAATTGTAAAAGAAAGCAAATAAACACATTTCACTTTGTTTATCAATTGAAATTCCTGATGTTTATTTTTATATAACTGTGTTGTCCTTTTTCACTGCTTTATTACAGTATGGTAGGGGAAGATTCGGTCCTACGTGGAGGAGGAGAAAATGGGTCTTTGGAATGCTGGGCATCAGAGGAAAAAGGAGAAGACCTATCCTGAGGCTGGTGAAACAAAGATCACGGCGCCACTTAATTCCTCTGGTCACAAAATACGTTCGCCAAGGGACCACGGTGATAACGGACATGTGGAGGGCATACACCACTGCAATCGCAGAAAGTGGCTTTGTCCATTTCTCTGTGAACCACAGCCGGTCATTTGTGAACCCAGACACAGGAGCCCACACCCAAAACATTGAGCGGGCTTGGTCAACGTACAAGTCACAGGTCTGGAGACTGCGAGGAAACCGCACAGTGAAGACTCTGAAGAGTCATCTTGCTTTGATCGAGTGGACACATTGGCTGGCAAATGAACACAAAGATGGTCCCTTAGGCAGATTGCTGCATGACATACGCCACTTTTGCAAGTTCTGATGCAACCTTGTTTTCATTATTAGTGTCCTTTGGATTGTTGTTTAAATAAAAATGTAAACTTGAGTGCACAGGGTTTGTTTATTTGTTTACTGCTTAACGAATGGTTAAGTAGGCATTAGGTAATGGGTAACTACTGTTTTTGATGCATTACTTTACTTGAGGGGACACACACTGCTTAACGAATGGTTAAGTAGACATTAGGTAATGGGTAACTACTGTTTTTGATGCATTACTTTACTTGAGGGGACACACAATGCTTAACGAATGGTTAAGTAGGCATTAGGTAATGGGTAACTACTGTTTTTGATGCATTACTTTACTTGAGGGGACACACACTGTTTAACGAATGGTTAAGTAGACATTAGGTAATGGGTAACTACTGTTTTTGATACATTACTTTACTTGAGGGGACACACAATGCTTAACGAATGGTTAAGTAGACATTAGGTAATGGGTAACTACTGTTTTTCATGCATTACTTTACTTGAGGGGACACACACTGCTTAACGAATGGTTAAGTAAGCATTACTTAATGGGTAACTACTGTTTTAGTAACGGTAAGGTAATCATTAGGTAATGGGTAACTACTGTTTTTGTTTGCGTTCCTTGAGTTTACCATACCCAAACGGCCTAAGTAATGGTAAGGTAAATCGGATCCACCTCCACCAGTTGATCCAGGGTGGGACCCAAGCCAGCCGAAGATGGCAGGTTTAAATGTGCCCTGCTGCAGAGGACCATTGCTTCAATCAAAGTCTCCCAGGAACTCCTCATAAAGTAACCATTAACGAATGATTCATTAATACAGTACCCCAGTCTGTTTACCAGTAACTAAGCATTAGTTCACTCAGGAACTCCTCATTAAGTAACCATTAACGAATGATTCATTAATACAGTACCCCAGTCTGTTTACCAGTAACTAAGCATTAGTTCACTCAGGAACTCCTCATTAAGTAACCATTAACGAATGATTCATTAATACAGTACCCCAGTCTGTTTACCAGTAACTAACTAACCATCCATCGCAGTCACTGAGGAACTACTCATTAAGTAACCATTAACGAATGATTCGTTAATACAGTACCCCCCAGTCTGTTTACCAGTAACTAACCATAAGTTCACTGAGGAACTACTCATTAACTAACCATTAACGAATGATTCGTTAATACAGTACCCCCAGTCTGTTTACCAGTAACTAACCATCAGTTCCTCAATCGCAGTCACTGAGGAACTACTCATTAACTAACCATTAACTATCTAGTAGTTCCTCAGTAACTAAGCAGTAACTAAGCACATTTTGTGTACCTTATTGTAAAGTGTTACCTTCAAGCTTGTTATGTAAATAAGTTATTAGGCTTTTTTTATCCACTAAGATTTGTTAGAAAATGTTATCAAAATGTTATTAACATGAATTGACACATGAATACTACTGTGTAATATACATATATATTTAAGTAGTACAATATGATAAAAGCACAAGTTTTCAGTTTCATATTTCATTATACTTTTTGAATTAGCTGAGGGCCGATTCAAAATGGGCAGGGGCATTTGCCCCCCGGGCCGTAGTTTGGACACCCCTGGTTTAAAGTGTTAATTAAGAGTAAAGGGAACAGACCTGCTGTGTGTATCCGAAGCTGAGGCTGTAAAACAGCGTCCAGTAGTTTCTGGAGTTTCTCGTTCTCCTCTTTTGAACGATACAGCTCCTCCTCGTACTCTGCCATCGTTTTTTCAATAGCAAATATCTCTTCAGCAGTGAGTCGCTGCTTCTTCAACGACAGCAGCATTTGGACTTTACTCATGTTGACTAGATCACCTTATCCTGCAAACTCCGTTAAACACACTGGTTCTTTCTCTCCATCAAACTCTCAATCTGACAAGTGTGCCAACGTGTTTCCAACTAGCATGCTAAACTAGCTCCTATAGTCCGAGGTAAACACTCCAGAAAAAAGAGCACAGTCCATTCGGAGGTTTATCCAAACACACAGATGATGGATCAGTAGTGCTGGAGCTCACACACACTTTCTCAGGACCACAGAGAGAGAGAACCGTAGCGACGAGACGCCACCTGGACCAGTGTGACTATCATGGATGTATAATCCGACTATCCGATCTGCATCCCTGCCCGATTTAAATTGCGCATGTGCGAGATGGTCCGCCATATTGGACAACTCCGGACGGCAACCCAAGTAGGACCTTTGATACAGTGGCTTTTGGCAAAGCTGAAAAATAAAACTCGAGAGAGATGAGTTATTGTTATTACAACGTGACTTCACTATTATTTAACAACTGTTTTTATTGGGTTATTTTATTTGGGGTTAAGTACATTGTCAGAATAAGTGTGACATGGATTTAACTTCTGTTCGACAGCTATCATAAAAGTATAAAAGATTCCTATAAAAGAACCCAATAAAAACAGTTGTTAAATAATAGTGAAGTCACGTTGTAATAACAATAACTCATCTCTCTCGAGTTTTATTTTTCAGCTTTGCCAAAAGCCACTAGAGGCTTCTCAATTCTTAAATTTCCCCTCCTCGACTCCCCTCCTCGAGACTTAGTCCCGCCCACAGGAGATGCGAGCGGAGGACTGAGGAGGGGAACCGAGGAGAGAGGAGGGGAAGCAGCAGGCAGTTAGAGAAATGAGAACTCCTCTCCTCTGAGAGGTCATTTTAAAGAGACGTCCATTAATGATGACAGGAGGCACAGCAGCTTGGACAGATGTGTTCATGACCACTTATATATTTACTTTGAATTCATTGAGAGTGCGGTATAATGAGACAATAACAGGCTACAGATGTAGACACACACACATATAGTTATGAATATATACAATTTAAAAATTGAAGTATGAGAGTACTCTCATAATAACGTAACACAATCAGAGACTGGATATATCCCCCCCTCTCTCTGGTCGCTGAAATGGGGAATTGAAATTACGTGCCAAAAGTTGTATTTACAAGTATTAAAAGTAAGCAGAGGACACCAAACCAACTGAGACCCGTCTGTCCGCCGCATCTACGCACTGTACAACACACACACCTACACACTGTACCACACACACCTACAGCTCCTAAAGCATAATCAGGATACAGCCGTTGTGTATTTTATTATGTGAAGCACTAAATGGTCTTAGAAAAATATCGATTGTTTGTAGTTATAATAATAATAATAATAATAATAATTTCAATTTATATAGCGCCTTTCACGAAACCCAAGGACGCTTTACAATGGGTTATCTACTAAACTAAAGCAAATAAAGAGAGTAGGCCTGTTATACTGAGTGATATATATTATACACGCACTGCTCTGCTTTCTGCATGGACCCCGCAGCTGTTCTCTCTGGAAACATCGCAACGAAAGCAGTTTCTAAAATAATATCCAGGGGATGCATGCAGAGCTGTCATTGGCTGAGATAAGTCCGGCCGTGCGTCACGCCTCCACCGTTACCGGAAATGCATCCGTGGAGGAGCCGTGGAGGAACCATCAGTGTATCCTCGGTTATAGCTCCTCCAGAGAGCCTCATTGACGTTCGATCCTCGGTCCTCGAAGTGCATTTAGAGAAATGAGATGTCCTTCAACATGGCGCGCTGAAATTCATTTCCGGGTCACTACCGGAGGACCGAGGAATCGAGGAGGGGGACTTGATGAAATGAGAAAGGGCCCAGGTGCAACATGCACTGGCTGATGTTTGTTTATAAACACTCCTAGGCCTCACCCCCTTCACAATTACTGCAACTCCGCCCACCCCGACGCACAACACCCGGTCAGCTACAAACATACTGCTAAAGATCCCCAAAGCCCATACATCCTTTGGCCGCTCCGCCTTTCAGTTTGCAGCAGCTAATAGCTGGAATATCATACAAAAAACCTTGAAAATGAAGACCTTTATCTCCCCCCGCACCTTCAGGGACACTATTACAAACACCCTGGTACACACATGCAACTGCTTTGCCTGATGCTCACTACCAATGTCTTGACCTCTCCTATAGTGTGCATTGCCATGAAGGAATGAATGGATGAATGAATGATTGAATGGATGAATGTTCTATATTATTTTAATGACTGATTGAACCACAGCAGTATTGTTTTAGAGATGTTATATGTTTAACTGCTATGCCTGTCATCTCTGCTCTGTGTCATTGTGTGGTCTCCTGGGTTCTGTAGTGCCCAGAGTCTGTCTTTTTATTTTCTTCCTCCCAACCCCCATCCCCTCAGGAAGCATTTTGGCTCATGTCAGGTCATCATTGAAAATAAGCATTTGGTTCTTAATTGATTTTTCTGGCTAAATAAAGGTTATACTACTACTACTAAGTAGCAAACAGATATTTTTAGTAACTATTTATATTTAAACATTGTAGCTTTACTTTATTAAATAATCTTTAAAAATGTATTTTAACATTCTGGTAAAGTGCATTTAAGTGATGACCCTGACTATTGCTACTATCTCTGCTTTATCACTTATTTTATGGATGTGTTCTTATTTATGTACTGCAGTGAGAGAAGCCAACTGAATTTCGTTACACTGATGTGTGATGACAATAAAGATATTCTATTCTAACGTATTACATGTAACGGCATTAGGTCATCAGGATACAAAATAGGCAAATATGTTCCCTTACAGTTACAGAAGCAAAAACAATCAGATAACAGGTATATTTATGTAAAACAGGGCTCATTAACAGGATAGCAATGATACAAAACATTTAGAAATAGAGAATACATCAAATCATCCTATATCTCTATATGGAGCGCTCAATCCACAATAAAATGGTTCATCAGTGGTCTATTCTATTCTAACGTATTACATGTAACGGCATCAGTGGTTAACGTATAAATCAGAAAATCAGTATGACAAAAACATTAAACATATTGTCCAATTATGTTGATAAAGATAGAGTTCATTTAAGTCTTATATGAATGCTGTGCAACAATGTTGATCCAGTCAGGCAGATTTTTCTCATGTGTGAACTGTCTTAAGACTTATTCATTGTCATCTCCATCAGCTTCTGTTTCAATGTGTTTAGCTGAGCTGCTGATTGGAGGCTCTGCCTCTCAGTTATCCTCAGTTTGAATTTAATTAAGCTTTGAGGACTGACGACCACCACACTTGTGTCTATTGAAATGATTACGCCATTTAAATCTTTTGTCACAAACATTGCAGCAGTATATTTCCTCTCCTGTGTGGACTCTCATGTGTGCCTTTAAACTTCCACTCCATGAAAAAGCTCTCTCACAGACTGAGCAGCTGTATATTTCCTCTCCTGTGTGGACTCTCATGTGTGCCTTTAAACTTCCACTCTGTGAAAAAGCTTTCATACAAACTGAGCAGCTAAAGGGTTTCTCTCCTGTGTGGACTCTCATGTGTACCTTTAAATTTCCACTCAGTGAAAAAGCTTTCTTACAGACTGAGCAGCTCAATGGTCTCTTTGCAGCACTACGTCGTAGATCACTGACAAATTCATGTCTATTTTTCAGTGAGTTTGAGCCTGATGCAGGTTCTCTGGGCTCCTTCCAATCAGGTTCAGTGTCGTCCTCAGTCTTTGGTTGTAAGCTGCTCTCTGGATCCGAGTTATTGGCTGGTTCTGGTCCTCGAAAGTCATCTCCATCAGCTTCTGTTTCCATGTGTTCAGTTTGTCTTTGATGAGGCTGTGAGGACTGAGGTTTCTCTTCATCATCTTCACTCTTCACGGGATCAGGAGTGAAAGTGGACTTGGTGATATCAGCCTCCTCCAGCTCCTGAAGCTGCTCTCCCTCCTGATTGATCCGGAGTTCCTCCTGTTCCTGCTTAATGTGTGGGGGGGGCTCTGGGTCCTCCTGGTCCAGACTGGTGCTCCACTCCTGCTGGTCAGGGAGAACCTCTTCTTTAACCACCACCAGCTGCTGGACGTCTGCAGGAAACAGGAAACACACAGTCAGAAAAAACTGTTAAGTGTTAGCATTTAAAAATCTAATCACCATTAAACTGGGAGACATTTTTCAGCCCTAATAATGCCTTTGTTTTTATACTTTAATATTATCTTTCTTAGTCCCAACTATTGTGTGTTTTTGTTGGCTCAATTCACCTTATGTAGCCCAGCCCCTTTTCACTTCCAGTTAAAAATGAAAAAGGGTCATTTCTTCTGGTTTAGCACTAGCTGCAATGTAAACAATGAATTGTATTTGGGATCGTTCACAGCTACACTACGCCTATAGAATGGTAATACTACAAATATATTGTAGGGCCATACCTATACAAAACATGACTGATATTTTAAGCAAAAAACTTCACAAACAGATCACCCATTGTAGCCATGCCTCATACCCCTCTATTCCAGCCCTGTTCCAAAAAGGCTGATTCTGTGACCATAGCTTTAAATGGAACAGCTGCTGCTAGCCACGCCCCTTTGTAGCGTCACCCAGCTCTCCCCTGCTAAGAGAGTTTTCTACCAGGAGAAACTCAGCTAAACGCTGCCATGATTAAATGCCATATTATGTTCCAAACCACTTCAAGCATTATTTCTGAAACAGTACACTGTAAAAAAGGATTTGATCTTTAAGTTATTGTAACTTTTTTCTTTAAGTTACTTTCACTTAATATATAAATTTATGCAATTTCTACTTAGTTTCATAAGTTGTTAATAGTTAAACTCAGCTTTGTAAGCCAGCTCAATGACCTGTAAATCATAGTAAATTTGACTGAACAGTGAGAGTTGTGATTTGTATTGTTCTACAACTTTCCATGGCCTGATAACATGGCAGTAGCGATGACATATTCCTGTGTGGTGAAAATAGTCCCGGTCTTGTAGTTGTTTTCATTGAATGAAGGCATTTAACAGGGACATGACTTTTTTTTTATTACGATATACAAGTGAACCAACTGGTTTCGATTCGCCATTATCAAAAGAAGAACTTCAACCTGACAGATTGATGATGACTACGAAAAGCAAAGCAGCGGATGATTACGTTTTTTTTAAAGTGATGTGACAGTGCGCAGATATTTTCGGCTGATGAACCACTGACGGACAGGCAAAGTGAGGTGAGTGGTTGGATATTTAACGGTTTCAGGCAAGACGAAAAGTAGCTAAATGGAGTTAAATTAACACCTACAGATGTAGCACTTCATTTCAGACGCCTACCCGTGCGGGTCCGTGATCTGCACGGGGTGGGCCCCTGCTGAAAAGGAAAACCCCCCACAGGACTTGATACGCCCCCTTGATAAATACATTTAATTATAATGAAACCAGCTGCAATGGATCATGGATCCACCAGGGGGGGCAGTGATTAAAAAGCTGCCACAGTGGAACAGCGGATAGATCTACAGTAGAGGTATCTGATATAACAAATACATGAATTATTGTACTCGGGAGGGGAGTTTGACAGAGTATTACTAAAAAAGTACACAGTAAAAGTACTTGATTGTACTTGTGGTAGTAGTCTAACAAGTACTGAGTCCAACAGTATCCGTTTTATTAAGAATGTATGGCTAAAAATCATTTTATCTCATCAAATATAGCAGAAGTGGCATGATTTTGTTCTCAGGAAGGGAATTTGAGAGTATTACCCAGAAAAAAGACAGTAAAAGTACTTCATTTTATTGTTGGTAGCAGTCAAAATAGGACTGAGTCAAACAGTGTTAGTTTATTTAAGAATTTATGGTAAAAATAATTTGTATCGCATGAAGCAGAAAAACATGCATTCTTTTACTCTTGCGTTAGTGCCGCTTCTCAGCAATTACCGTAAAGGCGCTATAAATCGCGCACTCAAAAATGAAGAACTGCTCATTTGACCAAGCAAACGCGAGAGATGGCCGAGTTGACCGCAGTGGCTCTCACTACCGATAATCCTAATCCCACGGGCAAACAATAATATGTACAGTGTTAATAATAATAATTTCAATTTCTATAGCGCCTTTCACGAAACCCAAGGACGCTTTACAACGGGAAGTAACAAAAAAAAAACAAAGCCACAAAGCTGTTTCAGTGCTGTGGGCGGAACGGAAACCAGACTGGAATTTCTCAAAGAGGCCGTTTAGTTGGAGATGGTCCTGAAGCTGGGCGACAACTACATGTCTAACTGTCTACCAGCATGTCATGCACTCACTGGCTGCACTCACATTTTGGACTCTCTGTCAGCTTGGAAGAGTATTTGCCAGTCGCAAGAGAATTTGCACTTCTGCTATATGGAAAAAAGAAAAAGGAAATTGGACTGATGTGCACAAACTTGGATGAACTGAGGTTCATAATTGCATCAACAAAAGATGCAGCCTCGGAAAATCTGCCGCCAACAGAGGATGCATTTCAACAACATGTAAAGAGCAATGTTTCAGACAGCGATATGGTGTCACAGGCCGAACCCAAACCCTTGTTATGGAGTCCTATTGGCAAGGGCTGGATTGTCAGAGATGGGGCCATTCAACCACTGCTATTTACAAAACCCCCAGCACCTACATAAGTGAGAGACATTACTCACTTGTATTGCAAAGATGCAAAGTGTGGAGGGAGTGGAAAGTGCCAGTGCCTCTTGTAGTGGCAATTTATTATGTTACCTTATATGCTAAAACCAAATGCTTCTAAAAGCATTGTTTAACACTACTGTACCATTTCTTCATATTTGCCGTTTCCTCTGCATACTCTAATGAGGATTATTATTCTCAAGCGCTTCAAGGCCACAGGGCTGATTTGGCAGACTATGTTGAAACTACTCCTCTTCACACTAAGTTAGAACTTCCATATTTTGCTAACTGTTATACTTTCTGTAGCTCAAGGACACAGGTGTCTAATAGCGATATGAGACATCTGTGTGAAAGCAGATTTCTGAGGCGTGCTACACAAAACTCTGTCTGCTTATATACAAGATAGGGCGCTATCTTGTATATAAGCTTTGCTATTCTGTGACTATTACGCACACTTCTGCAGACTACTCTGTACTCTGTGAGACATGTACCTTTGAAGCTTCAAATAAATAACCCAAAAGACAACGCTGCTTGTTTTCACCAGTTTATTATTGATTACTCTCATTGTACATCTTTACAGTATTGACGAGTTTAATATATCCACAACACTCTCTGTTGGCCTTCCCTGTACGGGGTTCTGCACCTGCTGTGCAGAATGTCAAAATGTGTCCCCTAACGTTTCTGAGGAACCTGACATTTAACATTATATTCTAGTATCTATATACTTGACCTCTCACCGAATTATTTGATGATTTGTATACTGTACTTTGAATTAAGATTCCAGTTTCAATAAAACCTGTACTATTTACACCTATGTTTTAGACTTAGAGGCTTGCAATTTAGAACTGATACACTTTATTTTATTGGGTTACTCTTATTCTGACTATTTGGTGATGTAGTTCAGCCACCTGATATTTCCCTCTACAAATATAATGACCAACAAAGTGAGCTATCTTAACTTATAGGCTATTATGACACTTATCCCCCATTCGGAATTTGACTGTATCAGAGAAGAGGTAGGCCTATGTCTAAAGAAATCTCATTTGAAATAGAACTGTACCAGATATTGCCATACAACTACTGGTTAGTCTTCAATAGTACCCTAGACAATTCAGTAATGGTATATTTTTTAGGGATTACTGTTTTTCTGATAAATGAGAGAAAAGTGATTGAGTCCTATGTTCCTATTACCAAAAGTACCATTTTCGTCTAAACCAGGGGTGGGGAACCTCCGGCCTCCGGGCCGTATACGGCCCGCGAGACAATTTGGTACGGCCCTCAAGGTAATTTATAAACGCAAAAAATAAAAAAAATGTAAGAAATCTAGACCGCAAAAAAATTAAACAAGCGAGTGCCTGTTTTTCCTGGCCAAGGTCAGGGTCCTTGAACACAACACGAGCCTAACTTGTCATCACATGGTATATGTCTCGACTGACAGGGGTGCAGTTCTGACGGAGAGCACCAGAACGCCACTCCAGCACTTCAGAAATGTCAGTACCGATAAGGAGCCGTACACATGCCGCAGTTTTTGCGTGACTGTGTCTTTAGTTGAAAGCCCAGTGGCGATCTGTTCATCTGTCATACTGATCATACAGTCAATAACTTTGTTGTTATTAGCTAGCTATGCTAACGAATATAAGAAGCTTTTTCTACAACCAGTGAGGTAAAGGCACATCTTTATATGATCATAATAGTTATAAAAAAATAAGAGAATAAAGTAAACGGGTATAAAATACTATATGACAGTAAAAAAAAGTTGTTATTAATAAAGAAGAATACAGTTTGAAAGGGGAGTGATTTGTCAAATATTCATAAAGAAAAATAAATCTGCTTCCAGTTCTGTTTCATATGGGTGTTGAGAGATGTATCCATAGATCTCCTAATTTTGCTCTCAAAGTGCACCAGATTGATGCTTTTAACTTCAATATTTTAAAAAAAATCTTCCCGGGGGAGCATGCCCCCCGGACCCCCCTGAAGATTAGGTCCCCCCCCACTTAAATCATGTTCACATGGATAGGAAACTAAATACATTTGCACACATCTTGTGTCCATATCTTTCTGTTTTGGTGGTCACGCCACACCGTGCACGTGCATGCATACGCAAGTCATGGTGAGATATCTGGATTAAGAGGTTAAGAGTATTTTTTTAGTTAAATAATTAAATATTTGTTGATGTATCTTAGCCACCTGGTTCATACCTCAGCAAATCTGAAGAGAAAAAGAGTGATCATTCTCAAGTTATGGGCTTTTTTGTCACCTTTCCCACATTCGGCCTGGTCTAATTTGGCTCTTTTTCAGGGATTGGGGTAGTTCTAAAGAACAACCAAAAAAACATTTTTTCCCCCAAAATAAAATTTGACAACAATCAATTTCATTAATGGGAGACCCTAAAGATAAGAAAAATCATTGTCATTTGTTCTACCTCGGGTAGGGATCTCAAAATCTGAGGGATCTTCCTGCTAGACCAGGGGTGCCCACACTTTTTTCGCTGGTGAGCTACTTTTGAAATGACCAGCTCACCGAGGGTCTACCAACCAAAATAAAATCCCAAATTGCAAGGGTTGCTGAATAACACGTTTTATTTATACATGGGATAACTACAATAGGGCTGCAACAAACGACTAATTTGATAATCGATTAATCTATCGATTAATGAAACGATTAATCGACTATTCGGACTACTGTATGCCTTACACAATTTCTCAAGCGCTCTCATTTAGCCATCAACTTTTAGATTTAGCTTGAGGTTGTTTTAGGCATGCGGAAACTAACAATGAAGACAATAAAGATGAATACTTGATTCAAAAATACATATATTATTAAATTAACTTAAATTGTTTACAAAATTAACATTGCTTTTTATTTAAATTAAATAAATAATATTTCACATCAAAGAAACAACAATGTTTTAACAAATCGTATTAAATAATCTGATGACAGAACTGTAAACAGAATAGCTGAAACTTTAACAAAATAAATAACTCAGTTACCTCTAATCATTAACCCATGTTTGTATAATATGAGTTAACTGTGTGTTGCTGCTAGCATACATAACACCTGACGTGGAAAAGTTACTCGTGGATGAGGGGGCTACAGAGCAGAAAGACAGAAAGACAGTCGAACCCGGTGCATTTCTCCGTCTGAATGTGGTGCACTTTTGCTAAATGTTTAGACAAATTGCTCCGCCCTTACATGCTAAACACTCTTGGCAACGAGCATTGTCCACCTCAAGACGGGTAACATTTAACCACACCTTGGAGCGCTTCTCTCCGCCATCCCCGCCGTGTGTTGCTGCATGTAGCAGCTGCGTGTGTGTAAACTGCCCAGTAGGGCCTGGCTCATTTTGTGGCATCTGCAGGCAGTGGCAAGTCCTTCCGGCATATGCCACAGAGGCCGCTACTCTGTGGTAGCTGTGGCAAGTACTTCCGGCATATGCCACAGAGGCCGCTACTCTGTGGTAGCTGTGGCAAGTACTTCCGGCATATGCCACAGATGCCACAACTTGCCGAGGCATCTGCCGCTGCTCAACCGGAGTTGCCACAAGATGCCAGAGTAAGAGAAGGTTTACGGTAGCTGCCACTCGCCTTCCGTGGCAAATGCTGCTATTTAAACCCGTATTTATCGTGTAAAATGTCGCTGTTTTGGCATGACTTTATCGAACTGATAGGTACACAGGACTGATGATCTGTGCACAGGGTTGGGTTGTAACTGAATACATGTAACGGCGTTACGTAATCAGAATACAAAAACCAAGTAGCCTAACTGTATTCAGCTCGCGTTACATTTGAAAAACAACTAATCCGAATACAGTTACTTTCGTAAACCTGAAGTGAATACATTTTGGAATACTTATTGGAATTATTGGTGGAAAAGTTTCCTCACAAAATGTATCCTAATATTCATTACCGGCAGAACTGTGTGCACAGCGCAGCAGCATGTCTGTGAGGCCCCGCCCCGCACGCAGATGAGAGAGAGATCTCTTTTTAAATATATTGAAAGTTAGAAACGGAGATGGTTCGATAAAACGGGCAAGATAACGTTTATGTAGCATTTCTTTATTGTCGAAATGATGACATTTCATAACTGGATAAAATCAAAGTGAATGGCCTGCTGCTGCTGAAGGCATGGGGCAAATATAAGTCCTTTGCCTAATTTATAAAGTAAACCTTAGCATCTCACTAGCAGTGGCAACTGCAATCAGTTACAGCTGCCCCAAGTCTGTAGCCAAGTCTAATAACACCAGTGTACACGTTGCTGTGTCAATACAGATATTTATTTGTTAATTATTTGTCTTTACTAGTCATACACCTGGTTTATCGTAGCAAGCAGTGGAAACTCCCGTCAAGAAGCGAAAATTGCCAAGGGCGTTGCAACCCTCACTCGCCAATATTTCATCATAAATATAGCACGTTTGTTTATTTTAGCAAACCATGCTCCAAGTAAAATTCAATAGAAATTATAATGTTTAAAAAAATAGAGATCGGACCATCAGTCCTGTGTACAGATCATCAGTCTTGTGTACAGATCAGTTCGATAAAGTCATGCCAAAACAGCGACATTTTACACGATAAATACGGGTTTAAATAGCAGCATTTGCCACGGAAGGCGAGTGGCAGCTACCGTAAACCTTCTCTTACTCTGGTATCTTGTGGCAACTCCCGTTGAGCAGCGGCAGATGCCTCGGCAAGTTGTGGCATCTGTGGCATATGCCGGAAGGACTTGCCACAGCTACCACAGAGTAGCGGCCTCTGTGGCATATGCCGGAAGGACTTGCCACTAGGGATGGGTATCGTTTGAAATTTATCGATTCCGATTTCGATTCCGGTTCTGCTTATCGATTCCGGTTCTTATCGATTCCCCGTTTCGATTCCAAAATTGTAAAAATAAAGAGGTCAAACGTTTAGATAACAAAAATATATTTATTCTTAAAAGCTTTAACTGAAATTGTTACTAAAAAATATACATGCAATACAAATGTATTGCACAATAGCTGTGCTTTATTTTAACTGAGCTATGCCTGTGGCAAGCTATTAACAGGCATTACACTTTGCCTTTTCTTTTTCTTTTTTAGTGTAGTGGAGCCTCACTTCAGAGTGTTTACCGCGACCTATCTTTGGTGTTATGAAGTGACTGAGCTCGTGAAATGTCTACGGGAGGGCGGGGGAGCATCGCTGCGGGGCAACTGTGGACCTCTGTCGCCTGTCAGCGCAATTGATATGATGCCGTTTAAAAAAATGAAGGGCGGTGCCGGCCGTCAGCGTACCGAGCCGGCCGTCAACGGCCCGCTAACGACCGGCCGTTCTGTGATTCTCCAGGTCCGCCCTGTATTCCACCGGGTCACCGCAGCACCGCGGTGCAGACGGACCCGCTGGAATACAGGGTCTACCGCGTTTAGGAACCGTTAAGCAGAACCGAAATTGTGTATTTTGTATGGGTACCCGGTACCCGGCATTTTCTTATCGGTTCTCATCTGGAACCGAGTTTCGGTTCCCAACCCTACTTGCCACTGCCTGCAGATGCCACGAAATGCGCTTGCTGTCTCTCAAACTGCCCCGCCCCCTCGCACACAGACGAGCGAGAGAGAGCTCTCGTCTCGATTGGAAAGATCAAAAATACACCGACCATAGACGCATTTTTTTTTTCTTTTTGCATGTTAGAAACGAGTTGGCGACACTAAGACTGCAAGATAATATTTGTGTAGCAATAATACATGACCTTTCTCTTTCTCAAATCGCTACTCGGAGGGAAGTCGCTGTCATATACATTGTGAACACTCCGATAATGCCTCTCCACGTTACCTTTCTTTGGCAGAGCGAGGCTTGCTTTACAAATAAGGCAAATAACCTTTGAATGTGACATCACAACCAAATATTCTTCCTCCCATTCTGGGTGGAAGTGGTATGTCTTTAGCTTCTTGCACAACTCATTTTGTTGTTTGTCTCTTGTTTGTCTGTTTAACTTAATTTGAGTTTTCCCGGCACTTGACTGATTTTGTATCGCTTTGCATTCTGGGTTAACAGATTGGAAAGCGATAGGTCGCTTTTTCTGTCAATCAAGTAAACTCCTGAATTAAGTGGCAGGGAGGCCAAGGGAGGAGGGATCAAAACCTGTTTTGTCTATTTTAACGGAGCTGGATTTTTTTTTTTTTATGAATGACTCGCGATCTACCAGCATTGCCCCCGCGGTCGACGTACTGGGCACCTCTGTGCTAGACTATTAACAGTTTCAGACGATTATAGAACAATATCAGTCTTTACACATCATAACAATTGAACAGTTTTAAAGTTTCTCTTTCTTTCCCTCTTATATTGCAGACAGTCCCTCACTCACTTTTTTTTTTAATTCAGTGGGAGAATTGAGCTCGAGCTTGTCCTGCCAGGAGTTTGTAAATCTGGGCTGAAATTGTGTCAGGGCCATTCTCATATACACACAAGCAGGTGCTCATTGGTTAGCCTCGGTTAGCCTGCCCTGGAACGATATTTAGTTTAATCCTGGTCGACTGATCATATTGGGCTCTGAGACTGCTTATTTTTTGTGACCTCAGTTCTGACTTGAGAGGGAATGTTTGGTCAAACACTTTGTGTTTTGTCTCATAGTGGCATTTTGGCACTTTTAATGAGCACCACGGTCTCTGAACAAATGAGACACACTGGTTCTGTGATCCCAGTGGGCAGGATGAACATGAATGAGTCCGTCCACTCAGGGTTAAAAGCTCTGTTCTCACTGTCCACTTTCCTCTTGGAGAGCGCCATGTGTAATTATTTGTCTCTCCCTGTCTGCCGCTAACACGCATGTTCACTCTCCTTCTCCCTGTATCGCTAATTATTCTCTTCACTCACTTTCCTCTCCGCTTCTCTCTGCCGCGCTTTCATCTCTTCTTCTGTGTTTCTCTCCCTGTATCGCTCACTTGTCTCTTTCGCCCCCTGTCGGCGGCGTTTAAAATAGAATCACCCGTCAAAATTTAAATGCCCTATTAATGTATTGATTATAGGTCCGGGTCCGTATAGGTCGGCGTCTGGGTCCGGGATCGCGACCCGCCTGTTGCCGACCCCTGCTGTAGTACATATGACAGGCCTGTAAATGGCGCTGTAGTCTGTCACAAAAGCAGCGAAGAAGACTTCCCGCGCATGGTTTCCATGGTTGCCCTTCTGTTTATTCTCCGCTGTGGACGCTCTGGCTCTTTTTCTCCCTTCCCGAGGCAAGCGCTGTAATTCTCTCCGGCAGTCCACCAGCAGATGACAAACACCCACCTCTCCGCCTCTTCCAAGGGACGAGGGGACCGTGCAGCAGAGTTTCAGTTCGATTTTTTTCCGCCGGTCAACATGTCCGTTAAAGTTTAAAGGTCCCATGTCATGGCCATTTCTACTGATCATAATTCCATTGTTGAGGTATACTAGAATAGATTTATATGGTGCAATTTTCCAAACTCACATTGATTTCTCATACAGCATCTCTGTATAGTATGTGTATTCACTCTGTCCTAAACGGCTTGTTGGATATCCTGCCCCCCCCCCCCCGATTATGGAGACTGTAA
Source organism: Gymnodraco acuticeps (assembly GCF_902827175.1). NCBI lineage: Eukaryota > Metazoa > Chordata > Actinopteri > Perciformes > Bathydraconidae > Gymnodraco > Gymnodraco acuticeps. Next base: position 377,692 of record NW_022990518.1, read on the forward strand.
CGATTAATCGAATAATCGCTGGCATCCCTAGTCCAAACATCGTCCTTCAGTGTCCTACGCTGTGCATATCCGGCATGAATCGCTGCAATGTTTGCGAAGCTTTGGTCTGTAAAATACCGTGCACACTAGTTGTCACGATACCAACATTTTGGTTTCGATACCGATACCAAGTCAAGAATTGCGATTCCGATTCTTTTTCGATACTTTTCTAAAAAAAAGGGAAACAGTCTTAAATGTAATTATTGTGCTTTATTTCACACCAGAACCATATGGTTAACACAAACTTTTAAACAATGAGAACAATAAACAAAATAAATGACAAGAATTTGTATTAAATAAAATTAAGGATCATCTCAAACAACTTTGTTGTTTTATAAAATATAATTTTTTTTATATTTTATTAACATGTAATAGTACAGTAATATAAATAATTATTGACAAAATGTATATTGCAGATGTTAGCCACATTGGTAAGTTAGCTAAAAAGATAGCCATATTAGACAGTTATCATTGCCATTAATTGCCTCGTCAAACTACGAAAACGTTCGTTTGTCACAAAATAAATTACACTTGTTTGACTTAGATTTGAGGGATTGAGCATGATGTAATTATGTTATCTATCACATTCGCTAACCTGTCTGTCTTTAAATTCTTTAAACAGCTCTGGATTCCGGTCGGCGGGGTGCTTAGCCAAGTCTGATGTGTTGGCTCCCTTGGTTTGCAGGGATCTAACACATTTCTCACAGACAGGCCTCGTGGTGTCCGTAGGCTTGCCCTCACTGTCAGAGATATAGCTCAAATACTTCCAAATTTCGCTTCTGGCGTCTTTTTTGTCAACAAGCCGAGGCGCAGCGGCAGTTGCACTCCCACTTGCAGCCATGCTTCTCGTTTTCTCACATGCTCTGGCAGCTAGCGCGTGGCCGAATGCACGAGAGAGGGGAGGGACTTAGAACGTGCTTGAGAGGGGCGGGACTGCAGGCACGGCTGCAGTGCAGGGAGTGGAAGCAGAGCGCTGAACACACACGGCTCTTATTAAAACGGCGCTTTCTCACCGGAGTACTTTTCCCCGTCATTCTTAAAGTGCCGATACTAATGAAATGGAGGAATCGTACCGTTTTTAACGGCAGGGTATCGCGGTACCTTTCAAGTATCGGTACACCGTGCAACACTAGTGCACACAGTACAATACCGGCTCGAACATCTGAAGGAACAGTGTTAAAAAGAAATGTCAACCACTGACTTCGTCGTGGTTCTGCCCTCGGTAAGGCATACATTGAAGATTTCCCCTCACAAGACAGGAAACAGACCCTCGTTGGCATGACTGGATACAGTTTTTAACTGAACCTGAGCTACCAACAGTATATATGTTGGCTGGCAAAGGGTGCGGCCATAGCTCTGGGCGTGGCTACTGGGTATCCCTACGTAGCGATACCCAGGAAGAAAACATTGGAAAATGAGAAATCTCCAACGAGGCGTTTTGGGGAGGTCTTTTCTGTGTTAGAGTTTTACTCCCTAGAGCAGTGCTTCTCAAAGTGTGGTCCGCGGACCACTGGTGGTCCGTGAGCGCCCCCTAGTGGTCCGTGAGTATATTGGTAACATTTCACATTTGAAATAAATGAATAAATGTAAGTTTTCCGCACTCTCGCGGGAATATCTCCGCAATGGAGCGAGCTTAAGTTTTACTTTCGATTGCATGATATAGCCCAGCGCAACACCTTCATCACACATGTTGCCACTTGTTTGTACAATCTTCAGGCGATTTGTAATCTGTTCTACAAAAAACGATGTGTTTTTGGATATTTGTGGAGTTAGGTGGTCCGCGAGTGTTTTTTTTATTGGTTAAGTGGTCCTTGGTATGAAAAAGTTTGAGAAACACTGCCCTAGAGGGTGTACTTTGAGGGTTTTTTACTCTGCAGACCGTTTACATGCAGAAAAACCTTCATAACACACAAGGGGACAGGTAATAACTGGAAAAGCATGACATGGGACCTTTAAATCTTTAAAATTAGAAAAGTGCCGGTCAAAGGTCTTCTTTGTTATGTATTGAGCTTTAAAACAAATGAATAACGACTCTATATAATCATATAAGAATAATACACGGTGGACAGAGCCTCTCTTTTCCTCCCCCTATTCTGAGAGCCCAGCAGCTGATCTTTGAGCACACTCCCCTCTCCTGAAGGGGGCGTGGTCAGCTGCAGCTCATTTGCATTAAAGCTACGTCACAGAATCAGCCCTTGCAAAAACAGGGCTGGAAAAGAGCAAATAGAGCGAAATGAGGCATGGCTAAAATGCATGATCTGTTTGTGAAGTTTTTTTTTCAAAACACGAGACATGTTTTATATAGGTATGGCCCTACAATATATTTTTACACACACACGGTGCTGCGCGGTGCTCCGTACACACACACACTCGGAGCTCAGGCTGTGAGTGTGTGTGTGTGTGCACTCAGGCTGAGCTCTGCGGTGTCTCGCAGGCCCCACGCAGCAACCAGGAAACGACATCAGTAATCCAGCTCACACTGTCCGCTCCTCGAGCCTCAAAGGGCAGAGCAACGTCCCGCCAACACGGCACCCAGACCCCACGCAGCATTCTCATCTGTTTGTCAATACTGGTGTCATTTTCTGGTTGTTAAACGCCATTGTAACACATAATCACTGATGTCCAGCTGTAACGGTGGTTGACTCATCAGAACAGAGTGGGCGAGCTGACCAATCAGAGCACAGTGAGCTCATAGGGAGCGGGGGGGGGGGGGGCAGGAGCTCCAACAAGGCGTGTAGTACAGAGAGTGAATACATATACTATACAGAGATGCTGTATGAGAAAACCAATGTGATTTTGGAACATTAAACAATGTAAATCTATTCTAGTAGACCTCAACAATGGAATTATGATCAGTCGAAATGGCCATGACATGGGACCTATAATGAACGAATAGATAGTAGGGCTGGGCAAGTTAACGTGTTATTATCGCGTCTCAACCAATGAGAGCATTTAGGGCGGGCCTTAGACTGCTGCAATGCTCACATGAACCAACACATAAAATAAATGGCGGGGACAGAAACATGAAGAAAGGTACCAAACTCTTACATGGACATTTCGTATCTGTTCCAGGCATTGAGTGACAAGGAATAGTTTAAATGCTACTCTGTAAAGGGAATATGCCTACTATCTCAGTGCTGCGTTTGACACTGTTGACCACAACATATTACTCGACCGACTAGAAAACTGGGTGGGACTTTCGGAAACAGTTCTAAATTGGTTTGAATCCTACTTAAAGGACAGAAACAACTTTGTTTCTATAGGTACATACACATCTGAGTTGACAAATATGACATGTGGGGTACCTCAAGGCTCCATCTTGGGGCCTCTTTTCTTTAACATCTACATGCTACCACTGGCTCAGATAATGAAAAACAACAAAATAAGTTACCATAGCTATGCGGATGACACACAAATTTACATACCAATTTCACCAGGAGACTATGCTCCAATTCAAACACTGAGTAAGTGCATTGAACAAATCAATGACTGGATGTGTCAGTACTTTCTCCAATTAAACAAAGATAAAACTGAGGTAATGATTTTTGTAGCCAAGGCAGAACGTATAAAAGTTAGCGCTGAGCTTCAGTCTGCAATGTTCAAAACAACAGATAAAGCCAGAAATCTCGGTGTAGTCATGGACTCTGACCTGAGTTTCAACAGTCACATTAAAACAGTTACTAAATCAGCCTACTATCACCTAAAGAATATATCTAGGATTAAAAGACTAATGTCACAGCAGGATTTGGAAAAACTTGTCCATGCTTTTATCTTCAGTAGACTGGACTACTGTAATTGTGTCTTTACAGGTCTCACTAAAAAATCTATTAGAAAGCTGCAGCTAATTCAGAACGCCGCTGCTCGAGTCCTCACTAACACTAAGAAAGTGGATCACATCACTCCTGTTCTGAAGTCTTTACACTGGCTTCCTGTGTGTCAAAGAATAGATTTCAAAATACTGCTGCTGGTTTATAAAGCTTTGAATGGTTTAGGCCCAAAATACATTTCTGACCTACTGCTAAATTATGAACCATCCAGATCTCTCAGGTCTTCAGGGACTGGTCAGCTTTCTGTCCCCAGAGTCAGAACTAAACATGGAAAAGCAGCGTTCAGTTATTATGCTCCAAATATCTGGAACAAACTCCCAGAAAACTGCAGGTCCGCTGTAACTCTGACTACTTTTAAATCCAGACTAAAGACTTTTCTTTTTGCCGCTGCTTTTAATTGAACTATTCACATCTTAAACTGCACTGTAACTTTTATCCATGTATTTTTTCTTTTAATGTTTATTTTATTATCTTTTCTTTTTAATGACTGACTTTAAATGCCATTTTCTTAATGTCTTTCGTTTTTTGTAAAGCACTTTGAATTGCCTTGTGTTGAAAGGTGCTATATAAATAAACTTGCCTTGCCTTGCCTTGCCTTACTAGTAGGGATGCTCCGATCTACAATTTTGGGGCCGATCGCCGGAATCAGTATCGGCCGATACCGATCGCTGGCCGATACCGATCGCCGATCCAATCGAGTGGGCGGGGCCTATGGGGATCTTCCATTTAAAGTAGGGCTGCTGATCGATCGGAGCATCCCTGCCTACTACTGTTAAAAATAACCTTATTTGTTTAAAATAAAAATGCGCAAAACACAACTTTTGAATTAATTATTTAATTGTTTGCATAACAATGCAATTAATCGCAGAATCATGATTAAAATGTTTAATCGTTACTCAGCAATAATAAATAGTCTTAAGTGTTACCAAAGACTTTAACGTGTTACCAAAGAGTTTAAAGCAGGGGTGTCCAAACTTTTTTCCCCGAGGGCCACATACAGAAAAATATACGAAGGGCTGGGCCACTCATAAAGGTGAGGTATATCGCCTCGTAAATTAAGTTATAAGTTAGCTAAATGTAGGTAAATCAGGCTTGATACATTAATATGCTTTAAAAAGGTCCCATGACATGGCCATTTCTACTGATCAGAATTCCATTGTTGAGGTCTACTAGAATAGATTTACATTGTTCAAAGTTCCAAAATCACATTGGTTTCTCATACAGCATCTCTGTATAGTATGTGTATTTTAGGCCTGTCATGATAATTAATTTTGTTGGACGATACATTTTCCCGGAAATTAGTGCGATAAACGATAATATTGTCGGCACCGTTGTAAGACCATTTTAGACCACTGACATAATGATAATATATAATAATAATTCAAGTACATCCTTTCAAACAGAACTTTTTATTGAAATAATATTCACATATATAAATTATATATAATAAATAAAACAAATTAAATTATAAAAAATTTATTAAATCAAACACAACCAAAACAATTAATTAATTAAATAGACTCAAGCTAGAAAACAGAGCTCTCTCTCTCTCATATATATATATAAATAAATATGAGCACACATTGTCTCACAACCAAAAAAAACTCCTTAAAATAGCAGTCATGTGTACAGTCCACGATACAAAGACCCAGATGCCTCAACAGGCCATGTCCAAATCTGTTTTTCAAAGATTTTGAGCAAGGAACACCAACATGTTTGCATTGGCGGGTAAATGCATCTTTGATTGTAAACTGTCGGGAAGGTGGGGGCTCTCCATCTCCAGCTGCCATGTTTGCTCCCAGCTGGGAAAATTGAATGGGGTGGTTGTGTTTCAGATGCAGTTTAAGGTTGGTCGTATTGCTAGCTTTTGTTCCTACCTTTTTTAAACAAATGTGACATACCGCCCGGCTCATTCAAGTCCGTAGGTTCAGCTCGTTGATTTGGCTTAAATCCTAAATATTCCCACACCGGAGATGTGGTATTAGGTTTTGCAACCAATTCCATTTAACTTCAAATTCCCCTCAAGTAAGTCACACGTTGTCTCCTGCTTGTCTCTATATTATTAATTTGGCTGCTACACTGTTGCATGCGGAGTTTCCTGACTTGGCTGTGTGTGAGCCCTGCCCCTCACAGCGCGCCGGGCTAAAATTCTGGTCACATCCTTATGTAAACAAACATGCATGTGAACGGCAATTTTTCGAGCTCAGAAAAGTTATCGAGTCCATTTTTATTTATCGTAAGATATCGCGACAGAGCTATGTGTATTCACTCTCTGTCCTAAACGGCTTGCTGGGGCTCCTGCCCCACCCCCCTCCCTCCCTATGAGCCCACTGTGCTCTGATGAGTCCACCACCGTTACAGCGGAACATCAGTGTTTAGGTGTTACAATGGCGTTTGTTAGCAACCAGAAAATGACACCAGTAATAACAAACAGATGAGAATGCTGCGTGGGGCCTGGGTGCCATGTTGGCGGGACGTTGCGTGGCTCGCTGCTGCGCCCTTTGAGGCTCGAGGAGCGGACAGTGTGAGCTGGGTTACTGGTGTCGTTTCCTGGTTGCTGCGTGGGGTCTGCGAAACAGCGAGACACCGCGGAACTCAGCCTGAGCACACACGTAAACTCACAGCCAGGCTGTTCGCCACACAGTTCGCCACACAGTCAGTGTTTTCTCCGCTTACCAACGTTCAGGGAGCTCTATGCAAGTCAATGGGACTCCCTGATAGTTGAAAATCGACGCTAAAGGTCCCCCCACTGCGTTTGATAGTCACGCCGAGGGATTCTGGTGTGTGAGGAGCTCCATTTGGGCATGGTTACATCACCATACTTGGGAAGAAAACAATGGAAAAAGAGAAATCTCCAATGAGGCGTTCTGGGGCAGCATAGAAAGGTATTTTCTGTGTTAGAGTTGTACTCGCTACAGGGTGTACTTTGAGGGCTTGTGACTTTGCAGACCGTTTACACCGTTTTTTTATGAAAAGCTACACACACAAGGGGATGGTTAATAACCGGAAAAGCATTCTTTAAGAAAAAAACAGCCTACATCACAGCTCTATATAGGGTTTCATGTATCTTGTTGGTAGCTCATCCCTTAAAAAATGCTTAGTAATTAAGTTATTAGGCTTTTTTTATATCATCAAAGATTTGTTAGAAAATGTTATTAACATGAATTGACGGAATTTATTTAAAAAGTGGGCTTATTAACACATGAATACTACTGTCCAATATATTTGTACATATATATTTAAGAATTACAATATGAGAAAAGCACAAGTTTAATTTGTGGGCCATATTTCATTATACTTTTTGAATTAGCTGAGGGCCGATTCAAAATGGCCAGGGGTATTTGGCCCCCGGACCGTAGTTTGGACAACCCTGATTTAAAGTGTTAATTAAGAGTAAATGGGACATACCTGCTCTGTGTATCCGAAGCTGAGGCTGTAAAACAGCGTCCAGTAGTTTCTGGAGTCTCTTGTTCTCCTCTTTTGAACGAGACAGCTCCTCCTCGTACTCTGCCATCGTTTTTTCAAACAGAGCAAATATCTCTTCACCAGCAGGAGTGAGTAGCAGCTTCTTCAACGAAAGCAGCATTTGGACTTTACTCATGTTTACTAGATCACCTTTTCCTGCAAACTCCGTTAAACACACTGTTTCTCTCCATCAAATTCACAATCTGATTAGTGTTGCCAACGTGTTTCCAGCTAGCATGCTAAACTAGCTCCTATAGTCCGAGGTAAACGCTCCAGAAAAAAGAGCACACAGTCCATTCGGAGGATTATCCAAACACACAGATTATGGATCAGTAGTGCTGGAGCTCACACAATGTCTCAGGAACACACAGAGAGAGAGAACCGTTGCGACCTAGCGACGAGAAGCCACCTAGGTTCTTCTTCTTTTCTTTAATGGCGAATCGCTTCCACTTGAAGCATATATCGCCACCTACTGTTGATTTATTAAATGTTCATATTAAATCCTTGTCCTCAGACCAGTGTTTTTGAGGAACTTGAAGATCAGCTTGTTTACTTCATTTCTTGATTTACTTTCGTATATTGACTTGAAATCCATGTCCTTGATGTTATGTTGTTCCAGTGCAGTTTTCAGAATGAGTCTTTGTCTGTTATATTCCGCGCAGCTAACAAATACATGATGTATTGTCTCTGGTTGTTGGCAACCATCACAATTGCCATTTGGATGTTTTCCAATCAGATGCATTGTTGAGTTTAATCCAGAGTGACCCAATTGTATCCTGCTGTTAATGCTCTGTTCTCTTCTACTACTCCCCCAAGTTCTTTCCGTTCCTACTTCCCTTTGTATCTGGTATACATGTCTTCCTTTAGTGTTACTGTCCCATAATTTTTGCCATTGTTGCTTGATAACAACTTTTGTAACAGATTTGACTTCTGTTCTACTGATGGGTACCATTATATCAATCTGGTTTGCTTTCAAACCACATGTTGCCAGTTGATCCACTACCCCATTCCCTCTAATACCCACATGCGCTGGAACCCACACAAATTGAACAACAATTCCCAAATTAACTAACCTAAATATGATGTGTAAAATGTCATGTAAAATATCCTGACGACATTCTGAAGTGAAGCTGTTTATACTCTCCAGATCTGCGCTGGAGTCAGAGCAAATGACCACTTGCATGTATTTCCTCTACCCACTGAAGTGCTAGTGAGATAGCCATCATCTCTACTGTGTATACTGCGATGTGATCATTCGTTCGCTTTCCCACTTTGACCTTTAATTCAGGAACATAAAATGCAAAACAAGTTTGACCATTTTCTGGATTTTTGGATCCATCAGTAAATATTTGTATAAACTGCACATATTGTTCATGTAGAACAGTGTTCACATAAGCCTGCACATTGATTTTATTTTTCATTGAATGTAACCGTTTCAATAAGGATAAATCTACTATATATGGTTGAGGTAGCAACCATGGTGGAACAGCTGATAACAACACCACCGGACTAATATTCCATTCTTTAACTTTGAATACCTTACATAATTCCGAAAAACAAACACAAAAACTTTCTTTTTTAATTTTGTTACTTTCCCAACTTGTTTTTACAGTTTGTTTAGTAGGGTGAGTATCTTTATGGCCCCGTAGATTTGCCCAGTAATTAACAATGAACTGTTTTCTCCTCAAAGAAACTGGTATTTCTCCGACCTCTACCTGAAGTGTAGATCTGACTGCCCCACAGCATATCCTTGGTGCTTGTGCCTGGACTCTATCTAATTTTTGTAGAGAAGAGTATGCAGCTGAACCATACACTCAGGCCCGCCTTAACCTGCCATCAGGCCCCCCAGGGCCCCCATGACAAATCAAAGTCATTTATAGCCTCGGCAGGCTCTGTGATCGCACTTCTCCACTCTGCTCTACGCGCGCCTGGTCCTCTCCTCCAGATGAGTGACGTATCGGGCCTCCCTCGTGTATTGGTCCGGTTGCCGTTGGTTCCCCTCCACGTAGCAAGTCCTCGTCGTCCTCTCCATCTCCTCCAATATCCCTCCTGTCTGTTTTTCCTCTCCCGCTACTCCATCGCTATCAGAACCAGACGGCCTACTTGGCTCCGAGGCCCCACGGCCGGCACCGCTACTGCTCGGTACAGAACTCATCTGTCCTCCTTCCTCCTCATCCTGGCCTACAGGTTTAAAACAACCTGTAAGCTTCGGCATTTTTTGTAATAGCTGCTTGTCTCGAAACTCCTTTTCCCTCAACAATTTCCTTTCCCGAGTGCCACTCTCAAACTTTTTCTTCTCAAACTTTTTCTCCTAAACAACCTTCATCTGTCACTCAATCACTCACAATTTAAATAAGTCACATCTGAAACATATTCTCATTCTGATTGGCTGTTAAGTGGTGCCCACTGACTGTTACGCAGTCATCATTTTTGAGAAAAATCTCTGGAATCCATCGATCTGATTGATTAGCGGAGCAAATGATCAAAATACTACGGACGGAAGATATTTTCGTTTGGATTACTGGTCTCGGGGAAGCTCACGTGTGTGTGTGTGTGTGTGTGTATACGTGTGTGTTTGTGTATTTTTGCGTTTGTGTGTATTGTGTTTGTTTCCCGGGGAAAACACTCACGAGAAACACCGGCTGTTATTATGCCTGCTGTGACGTCAAGTTACTCCGTTCTCCGCTTGTAATTATGCCTTTACAAGCTTCAACGTTGTATTTATCATCTGAATTTGCCGAAACAAGTTTAATATTCTGAAAGCCAAGACTTTGTTTATTTGAAACCAGATGAAAACAAACTGTAATGGACCCTGCCGTGTTATCTATGATTACTATACGCCTTACATTCATAATTTCAGCCGGAGGGAGGGGGAGTGAGTGGCGAGTGAGAGCTGTCATCTTCCCTTTACAAGCTTCAAAAATGTATTTATCGTGTGATTTTGGAAATAAAAGTTTCTTATTCTGAAAGCCAAGACTTTGTTTATTTAAATGTTTTTTAAAAACATCCGAAATAAAAAACTTTTTTTTTAAAAAACTTTTTTATTGGCTCATGATAGGCCCCTGATCTCCGTAGGCCCGTGGGCTTCAGCCCAGGTCAGCCCAGGTCAGCCCGTGCATTAAGGCTGCCCTGCATACACTATTAGTCCGTATTTTATGACTGATCTAATTACGTTCCTCAAAGCAGCTTTATCAGCCCCCCACTTAGTGCCTGCCAAGCACCTCATAACATTTAAAACCTTTTTACATGTATCTACTACTTTATCAATGTGAGTACTCCATGTGACTCTCTCATCCAACCATATTCCCAGAAACTTAAATGTCTTCACTTTCTTCAGTTCTTGTCCATAAAGTTTTAACCTAACCTCCTCACCTATCCTTTTCCTCGTAAAAAAACGACAATCTAAACCCCCATGTCAGAGACCAGCTTTCAATTTCCTTAATGGCTTCCTGAATCTTACCTACAATATCATTTACATTTCTGCCCCTTTTGACTATCCGATCTGCATATCTGCCTGATTTAAATTGCGTATGTGAGAGATGGTCCGCCATATTGGACAACTACATACGGCAAATCAAATAGGACACTTGACACAGTGGCATTTGGTAAAGCAGAAAAAGAAAAGTAAAAAAAAACGACAATATTAATCTGAACGAGAGAGATGAGCTATTGTTATTACAACGTGACTTCACTATTATTTAACAACTCCTTTTATTGGGTTAAGTACATTCTCAGAATAAGTGAGAAATGGATTGAACTTCTGTTAGACATACTTCATACTGAAGAAATAATTACTGTGAATGTATATAAAAAGGTAAGGCATTAATAATGTATATCTAATTACATAAACTGTGAATGTCTTTCATTTAATTAATTAAATACAATTACATAAAAACATTTCCATAAAAAAGTTGATTCAAGAACAAATCTCTGTTATTAGATCAGTACTTTTCTCATATGACTATTATTGCTCATTTGAAAGGTCTTTACCAGCTTTGGAATGATATATATCAATGCAAATCGGGAAACCGTTTAAGTTTAAAACTAGTGAATGCGCAATGCATATTGGGCAGCCGTCTAGACGTCAAGTGTCCTATTTGGGTTGCCCTACACTGAAAAAAACGGGGAGTAAGATTTTTATTTTTTTATTATCAAGTATCATCAAATGCAATTCTTATTCAATAAAACTATTTTACAAAACATGAAACAGTAGACACTTTTAAACAGCAAAAAAAAAATTCTGTTGTCTTATACATGCCATGATTAATCTACAGTTTACAATGATTTTAACAAATACTGCACATACAGTACATCAGTTAAACTTAACAAAGCAGGTCGAAGAAGTATCAGGCCCTTTTCTTAACCCTTATGATGTGTTTGGGTATCCAGTGACCCGTTTCAAGTAAAAATTATATAATAACTACTCTAGTTTTTTTTATCGCTTCATGATATCCTCCACAACAGCTATATAAACACTACAAAACTGATTTTGACCATTTTAGCCAAGTCTGAAGGTCTCTAAAAAAAAAAGTGTATAATTTGGTGTTCGGGTCTGTGAAGACCCAGCAGAATTGTTGTGGGTGACTCGGGGTGAAATTTTTCCCAATCAAGATTCATCTTTGACTTTAGACACCTCACCCCCACCCTCTTCATCCACTGTAACACTACTTTTTTCGCAACATGCACCTGGTCTTCCATCCCTCTGGCCCCCCTCCCCCACGGGAACTCCACCTTTAACAAAGAATATGTACACAAACACTTGAACCTGAACACACACATGCACGTGGGCAATATGTGGTGTAATGTGTTGTGGAACCATACAATTAAATTACAACAGGTTTGTACAGTTATGAATGCATAATAAGTTAGTTATGATGTAGTTAAAACAATATTGGATGATAGTCATTATTTTTCAGTGTTTGAACTGAGATAAATCATGGGTCAAAATTGACCCGCGAACATAAACATTGAAATTGAGTAAGTTTGAAAATATAAATAAATATTATACAGTAAAATGTATGTAATTTTTTTTACTTTATCTAAATGTTAACTTAAAAACTGGAGACTGAAGAGGTTTTTCACATAATGGCAAGATGAACTTAGAGATATCCATGTACAAACAGAACAGCAGACACATTTTAACACAAATCAAGCAGAACATTTACCTGGTACTCTTTAATCAGCTCCTCTGCAGACTCTTCCAGAAGCTCCATCAGGCGGGAGGACGGCTTCCACTTCAACATGGTGCTGTTGAACAGACATGTCAATTATTGTAGCGAACACACATAACTGTAACTACAGAAAGATATTGGAGACAAAGATTATGCCTAAACTACAATTTAACGCATTACACCATATCCTACATTTCCCCCAATCCGCTTTAGTAAAGCACCACCTGGTTAGTACACCTCCTTCCTGTATATATACATTAGTATTCATTTTAGTAAGCACTGGATAATGTACAAAATGTTTTCACTCGTAGAAAATCATCATCCTCTTTACTCTTGGTGGCGCTGTGGGCTTGGATTTGAAGATTACTGTATTGTAATTCTCTGCTCCATTCCACTAGGGGTCTTATTGATTGTTACTGTTCCCCTACTTTCTTTATTGCTTCTGATCTGCGTATGAAACTTTGTTTGTAATCTTGACTCTCTGCACCTCTCTGGCCTCTCTCTGTACTTCACATCCTCCAAACGCAGCACTGTGATCTCCTCCGCAGTTACAACATTTAACCTTTGCATCAATTTCACATTTTCCATACTCATGTTGTCCTCCGCATCTCGCACACCTTAGCTTAGCGTTTCTCAAAGTGTGGGGCGCGCCCCACTGGGGGGGCGCAGAGATGTGATTGGTGGGTCATGACAAAAAAATATATTATTTAAATTAAAAAAAAATGTTTTATTTTTTTTTCACACTGGTGGAATATGAAAACAACGGCCCGCCCGGGGTGCAAAACGAATCAATGAAAGCGACCCTCTACCACACAAAACAACACCTGTAGATAACCCAATTTGTGTTCTTTGAAATTGAAAAGGATATTGCATTGTGTTTGTTACTTTCGTTGCAGTTGTATGTCTTAAGTGTAATTTGGCATGCTTTTATTTTGAAGGCGAGTTTACGCTGTTGACAGTTGTTGTTGCTATGCAGTGGCGGCGCCAGACTATTTTTGTTGGGTAATTTATGGTAGGGCTAACCCATACAGTGGTGGGGCTCAAGTCAGTATTTGTAATATAATTACATACACGCTATATCGCACCCCTTGACAGTGAAACGCCAAGCTTTGGGGCTTTTATTAGCTTTTATTAGTCTCCTTTTATCAGCTAAATTACATCGAGAGCAACAGGTGTGAGTTAAACAATACAATAGCCTATTCTGCTAATTCCACGTTGTTACAACAGAAACAAGAAAAGTTGGCATATAGAATTGACACGGAGAGGGAGAGAGAGAGGGAGAGAGAGAGGGAGAGTGAGGGAGAGTGAGGGAGACACAGGTAAACAGAGAGAGACAGACACAGCACACAACAGGTGGCCTGTGTTTCTATTGTCATACAAAACACTTTTTCAAATGACCCATTATTACAAAATATATTCAAAACTCACTATTCACTCTTCAGGTGGGTCGTGTGACTCTGGCACCTGTTCGACTTGTACCTCAATGCGAGGGCGTTTAAGAACAAATCTATCTATCCGAAATATACAATTAATCCTAGAAGTTCTGCTGTCTGTCTGCAATTTACTCAGCGCGAGTTTGGGGACTTTTCACTGAACGTGTTGTATCAACGAATCAGTAATGCATGACGCAGCAGACCCAACGTTTCGTTGCTCTGATTGGCTGTATATTCAAATTGCATTAGGAGGCATTTTGATCTGACCGCGACCGCGCTGATATTATAACGCGAGAGAATTTTCACACCTTTAGTGTATAAAACTCCCCCACTACTTAGACTATTCCGTGCACCCCTCTAGCATAAGCCCGAATGGTCTCAACCATATTGCGTCAGTAACGTGCACTTGTTGTTACAGCAGGATCAGTTTGTGTGTTATGGACACAACCGGTAGATTTTCGCAATCCGTGTTCTCAACATGCTTACTTTAACATACTTTTTCATGGTCGGCCTAAGGTAGGGCTAAGCCATTTCTTGGTATGGCTGTAGCCTACCCCAGCCATACCCTGGCGCCGCCACTGTTGCTATGGAAACAAGAAACGTTTCACAGCGGGCGGAACTTGTCATAAAGTCCGCGATAATAAAGCCCACCCATTTAGAGGGAAGATATGATTGGTCAATTGTACTGTCATTTGACATTACTCTCTCGTTCAGTTACTATGGAGAGGCGAAGTCCCTCCCCTTCCGAAAGCCTCCATGGGACCCCGGAAGCGGAAAATTATACATTGAAGTCAATGGAGAGAGAAAGGTTATCTTTTGATCCCGTTTGAATTGTGCCACGAATGACACATATGATGTTTGTCAATTTAAAAGAACATTTTGCAAGTCAAAAAAATAAAAATGTGTCGTAAAACTGTGAAGTTACACATTTTTGTGTGTGAAACCGCTCAGTGAACTACAGGTCTCTGGTCTCGCACAATACGCGTCACCAACATAAAGATTGCCGTCACGTTAGCACATTTCACCACATTCTTTCAGAATGAGAATACAATTATTTTACGAGGTGAAAATCACTACAAGTCTGGGCACGTTGAGAGCTGTACCTATATGAAAGGGGAGTTAGTCGGTTCTGTAAGAGCCAGCATTCGGGACCGGCTTTACAAGGTTTCGGTGAGTAATATGAGTGCAATGTTTAACGTTAATGTCAGCTAGCTAACATTAGCTAACAAGGTACACTAACGTGTTTTGTTTTAGCAACTAGTTTTCTCCTTAAGAACTTCGTGGTCTCTGTGTATGCTGTGGATAACATTAGTGTTCACAAGAACAAGGTACACTCCCGTGTTTTGTTTTAGTTGCTCTTCAGATTGAAGCGGCCAGTTTTATATCGACTATACTGTATGTGTGATCTCCTTTTTCTCGTTGTGTCATTTGACTTTATTTGCTGTGTGTAGATTCAAGGATTTTGGTTATCTAGGCACAGCTGTGTGTGACTCCCTCTGGTACACCGGTATGTGTTTTCCTAATGTAGAGAGCATTGATTAATTAATAAACTACACACTGAGTCTAGATCCTGACCAAATCCTTTTTTATTGTTGATCAAATGTTTTTCAAAAATGTATTCATACACATTTAGAAAAATACAATGTACAATCACAACCAATACAACACAAATTACAAAAAATACAGAAAAAACAAACAATAACAACAGACAAGAGGACAAAACTATGGAAAAATAAACCCTCCCACCCCCAGATCCGGACCATCCTTGTATTATTGCTCATTCAATCTATTATAGCATGCTAACAAATGGTACTTACTTTATTTTTACAGATCTGCATGGGAGACGATGGCGCGATGCAGAGCGCTGTCTGTGATTGTGCACAGGAGATGTACAAATGCAGCCACGCTGCAGCATTGGCAATATTTGCCATGTGGCAGATCAGCTCCACAGATGTTGAGTGCCAGTGGAGGAAGCCTGGCACTTCCAAAGTAGTCCAGCCGGTGTCTCAACTTTACCAACAGCGAGAGGAGACATACAACCCACTGGCCAGAGACATCGCCAACTGTCAACTGGGGGGTTGTAAACGAAGCCGAAGGGGTGAAGGCTTTTGTGGAGGCTTTTGTGGAGGCCTATCAAGTGACAGTGTTCGAATCGAGTCTGGTCTCTTTGTGAGTGAGTCGGGTGTTTTGGGAGCATCACCCGATGGACTTGTGCAGCCATCTGCCCTGCTGGAGGTGAAGTGTCCACACAGCCAGAGGAACATGACCATCGCGGAGGCAGTCCAGTTACCATCCTTCTGTCTCCGTGAGGAGGGTGGGTCATACATTCTCAAGGAGAATCACCCATACTGGCACCAGGTCCAAGGGCAGCTGCACATCACAGACCGGAGTCTCTGCTACTTTGTTGTGTGGACCACGAAGGAGGCGATCATCATCCCCATCCTCAAAGACCCTGCATGGCATGGAAATCTCCTCCTCCTGGAACAATTCTACACCCAGCATATGCTCCCTGTGTTGGCCAGTAGAGAGGAGGACATTTCAATAAACATACTCTTAACACCCTCGAACTCTGCGTTGTGTTTCGTATGTGTGATGGGGTGTTATGCAGAGGGGAGGAAAACAGGACACAGCAGATTGGGATTGTGGTGGAGATGCTGAGCAGTTATTTAATTATTATTATACTGCGTGCTTCTTAGTTATTCCATCTTTTGCTGTAACATGGATCTGTATGTAACTCTATATTTACTTGTTATCTAACACACTTCCTTCTACATCATACACCATCATTATACATGATGGTGTATATAGGATATATATATTTGTATACATATCTGTAAATTGTATAATTTTACTTAAACGTCTTTTTGATCTCTCAAACTGAGTAAGATTGACAATAAAGTTGACTTTGAAAAATATATATATTCTTTATGAAAATAGTTGACTGTTGTCAAATGAATCCAAATGAAACGTTGGACTGAACTACAACTACGCCTTAACATCTCTACGGACTGTTTTTCAGTGGGATGGCAAGTTCCTATCTTTAAACATTTATTAGTTTTTTCTCAGAACAGATTTGATTTTCTGAAGTTAATTTAACTTTGCCGACCATGTAAGGTCATCATTAAAAGGTACAATCAATTTGTTTATGGTTGACTAAAATAATGAAAAACATTCATTTGGATAATTTACTGACAGAATAAGAAACTCAATGATGCTTTACTCACCTGTTCCCTTTTTATAAAGTGAAACAGTTGAAACGATAGATTTTAGTAAACTTAAAAACAACCTTCTCCAAAAGCTATCAAGGAATATACCGAATACTTGTTTTAGAACTTTATTACATGTTTTTATATAAATAGTTTGAATGATCCATAATTGACAGAAGCTTGTGTTTACACTGACCTGTTACTCATATATTAATGTCTTTGTAACTTCAGTAAACCACTACCTCACTAATTTCACTTTCATTCATCACGGTTCAGTAAACTAAGTGATACATGAACCAGTTTAATCATTATAATAACGTAGGATTGCAACTCTTTGAAAATGTATGTGGCTCTTAAAAGAGCCGTTGTGTTTGGGTGTGCTGGTCTCAGGTCAGTCTAAGCCCTCTCTCCGCGGATGCGGCGGGCCAGCTGGATGTCCTTGGGCATGATGGTGACTCTCTTTGCTTGGTTCATCTTACTGGGGGGCAGCTACATGGATGTGTCGGTGCAGTCCACAATCATTGCGCAGTTGAAGGCAGAATGAATTTATTATTGACTCCGAATGAAGCACAACTTCATGTCATACAATACAATGACTTTATTTGTAATTGTGTAAAAAAATATGAGCATTGATTAGCAAGCAGGACCTGCAGGAACAGAGAATGGTGATGGATGGAGCTGGGAAGAGAGAAGAATAAAGAAAACAGATCAACTTTATTATCGGATATTAAAAATTCAATTTCAAAACAAGTTGCCGCTCCTACAGTTTTCTAGTATGTAAAGATGATTTCACATGACCTATGCAAAATATCACACTCAATACATGTGTGTCTCTGGGGGGTGCATTGTGCCTTTGATGTATATAAATAATATACCATAACCAAATACTATTACGTACAGTGGAAATCAGGTTGTCAGTGTGCATGTTCCTCAACGTCTCAGCAGTTACAGGTGAGGTAAAGAAAATAAAAGAGAAAAAGATCAGTAACAACACTTTAAAGTAACAACACTTTGAATAATTATCTCTTCTAACAATTTTCTCTCAATAAGCACACGACTGTCTTTCCAACAAACAGATTGTCATCACAATGAAACACGTCCAGAAGAATGTCATGCAAAGCTCCCTGCCTGCCTTCGACTCTCCCTGAACTGCTTCCTTAGCACCCGGTGGAGGGCGCAGTAGGCTACTCTTCAAATGCTTCACGAAATACTTACCATCATGTTTGGTTACTGTTTAACATTTTGGTTTACTTCATGTAATAAAATAATAACTTCATGGTAAGGCTACTAAAAATGACAAGGCTAAGTAATGTAATGCTAACTAACGTGCTCGCTACTCGTCGCTACTAGCTAGGTAGCTAACTTGACTATGTTCCATGCACAACATGTATATTACCTGATATGTCTGATCCAGCGACTCCTGGTCCTTTCATCAGACGGGAATCGATAGAAGGAGAAGTGGTATGATCACTTTTATGACTACAACCTGGTACAAAGCACACAGGCATCTTGTAAAAGTGAATTTATTTTTAGCGATCTATAATTTATTGGAGGGAATAAATCAGTTATGAGATCTTCTTCTTCTTCGCTTTAATTACGAGGCTTATTATAAATCACCGAGCATGCCTGTGACATCACTTACGCGACCCAGAATGGGATTTGTAGTCTTTGTAGTAGCGTATTTTTCATAGTCTTATATTTCAGCAGTTTTACGACAAAATGTGACTTTTTTTGACATGGAAATGATTGTTTAAGATTGACAAACATCATATGTGTAGTTCGTGGCACAATTCAAACGGGATCAAAATATATGTGTTCTCTCTCCATTGAATTCAATGTAAATGTTTCGCTTCCGGGGTCCCACGGTCCGGAAGTAGATGGGCGTGACTTCGCCTCTCCATAGATGGCCCTCTGTGAATTCATAGCTGGACGTCCAATCAGCTCCTGTCTTCACAGACTCGCAGAGACGAGCTTCTTTCATTTAACCCTTCACATTCAAACAGAAACTGAATAGGCAGATTCAAAGGATTTATTTCTTTGGAAATGTTATTTTAAAAATACAATTTAATCAAGTTATTTTTGGTAAAACTAATGACAAATCTTACTAAAAACATATTTAAAAAAAATATATAAAGAAAAATATAATTTGTTTTAATGTTTTTTAATATTATTTTGTAGAATATCTTAGGCCCTCAGAGACAGGCTCGCCACTGGTAAAAATCTCTCATACACACATGTAAAAGGCTCTCACAGACACACACAACAGCGTTGCAGTCGGGAAGAAAAGCAATGTGGAGCAAGAGAGAGAGCGAGAGAGCAAGAGAGAGAGCACACCTTTATCTATTTAATAAAGTAAGAAATCCTTCCAATGTGTACTATAGGACAGTAAAAAGTTTAAAAGGGGAGGGATTAGTCATATATGCATAAATAAAAAGAAAGAATGCTAACTAGGTAACATAAGATAAGAATAAACAAGTTTAAATGATTTGTTGTGATCATATTCTAAAGATGTTTGGATTATTGAAAAGTATACAGCTCCCTTTCATCTGAGTGTTGAGAGCTGTATCCATAAATTCATGTTGGGCTCAAAGTAGGGCTGCTCGATTATGGCAAAAATCATAATCTCGATTATTTGGGTCAATAATTGATATCACGATTAACCATTTACTTTGAAAAACATCAATTTATTGAAGAAAATAATTTGAAAAGTATGTTTTTAACAGTTGATTACCCTGAACTTTAAGTATAATTCAACTGAAAACCCTATTTAAAAAAAAAAAAATCGTTTTATTTCGATTATGTTGTTTTCATAATCGTTGCAAGCCAAAATCGTAATTGCGATTAAAATACGATTAATTGAGCAGCCCTAGCTCAAAGTGCACCAGATTGATGCATTTAACTTCAACATTTAAAAAAAATCTTCCTGGGGGTGCATGCCCCCGGACCCAGAGGATGTGACGTCCACCACCAAATAAAGCAGGTTAAAATAATTAAATTGCATACATTTTATTTTAGTAAACACTGAAAACGGGTCCCACAGACCGAAACAGCACTCAAAGGTTAAAGGTAGCATATAATAATGTTAAAATGTGCTAAATATATACACTGCAAAAAAACAAAAAAGAGGAGTAAAAGTAGCTCACGACTTGTTTTATTTTTTTAAATAAAAAGGTTGGAGACCCCTGTCTGGAACGATACATTTGACAATTTTAAGCTTGCCCTACCATTTTATTGGAGCGATGAGGAACAGGTGGGGCTTGAAAAGGCCCACCTGTTCAAAGTGGGGAATGACAGAAAAAGTTTGAGAACCACTGCCTTAGCTGTCCTTTACACTGCTGCGCAATGTGCCCCAATCGTTGACATGCGTTAGCACCTGAGAGGTTTGGGGATGTAATCCCTAACAATGAAGTTCAAATATCCCATTTGTACTGCATTAGGTAAGGTTCTCTCAAACTGAATGAGAACTGATAATGTTTCTTTGAGTGTACCATCCCTTTTGCTTTTAAGCCTTGTGGCTTCCACTACTTTGCCTCCTTTTATTTCATTTTTAACATCTTCCATTGACATGTTCAATGGTACTCCTTTCAGTTTTGCCATTGCTCCTGGAACATGCGCATTCATTTTCTCCCCATTCAGTGAGTTCATTCCGAGAATCTTTTCCTGCTGCTGTTTGTTACCTATGTATCAATAGCCGCTTGTTGTTCATGAACTTAGCAAATTACATTTTTCCAATCTCTTTTTCAATTGCTTTGGTAAATTTAATCGGGTGGTAATAATATATGATATTATAATATTGGGAGGGATGAATCCCTCCATGGTCACACATGCAGAGCACACACAGTGCAATTTGTTCTCTGCGTTTAACCCTAGTACCAGGAGTCTAGTACTAGGAGCAGTGGGCAGCTATTGCACAGCGCTCGGGGAGCAATGGGAGTGAGGGGGAAAGGGGGTTGTCCGGTGCCTTGCTCAAGGGCACCACGGCAGGGCAGGAGGTGAACTGGGACCTCTCCAAGTAGCAGTCCACGCTCCATTTTTAGGTCTGGTCGGGGACTTGAACCGGTGACCCTACGGCTCACAGTCCAATCTCCTACTGACTGAGCCACTGCCCACCATCCTGATTGAATTATATTGTAACTTTCCACTCGTGTTCTAGTTCGTTATTCAAAGTTGCTTGGCTGTAATTTTGACTGACTTTTGATTTTATGTTTTAGCTAGCCTTGTCTGCTTCACCCGACTAATTTCACGCTCTTACTGAGCTATCTCTTTCTCTCAAAGCCCTTTTCTTCCTCGCGGCTTCGGATATCATCCATTCCATATCGGTTCTTTGGCTACCATCTGAGCTGGTTGACATGATGATACAGTCAATGTACAGTTTATGCAAATCCACCAAAATAACAGTCCAATGCTACCCTTTCTGTATGTTTCCGAGTTTTCCGATTCTCTCTGAGCTATCTGCAACGTGTCTCCGACTTCACTTCCTTCTTCCGGTCTGCAATCCACGTCACGCCAGCTAGCCCGGACGTTGCATTACCGCCTACTGCTGGATAAATAATAAAAACACCCTTTCTTCGTTACTGTACTGTACTTATACATCTTTCTGGTATCAATACTTCACTTCATACTCCACTACTTACTGTTCTGAGGACTTTTTATTTTTACTTCTTACATTTTTAACACCAATACCTGTCATTTCTACTTCTTACATTATTAAAACAGGTTTGTTACTTTAGTTTTAATCTGTATTTGGTAGCATAATCATTATTATTTAGAGTGTTCAGTGTTGCTTACATTAACAGTTTCTTATAATAGGAAAAACAATAACATGCAACCAACCTTGATGAGAGGGGTGTGCCCGAAGAAGAAACCAAACATGTAGGCCATAATGTTGTTACAGATCACACAGGAAATCGGCACAATGAACCTGTGAGAAGAGAAGAGTTAACATGAGACTCATAAATAAGAGACTTAGAGAAAACAAGTTTTGTATAACAAGGCATGTAGGAATGTATTTGGATTTTTCTAGCCAATAAACACGGTAAAAAGTCGGTACAGTTTTTTTAATTTAACTGCAATGAGGTACAGTTTTAGTATAATATGAAAAGTGGAATATTTTCTTTTTAAAGACAGAAACTTAAGAAACTATTAAGGTGAAGCTTTATCTATGTGAAGACTATAAAGGACTGTTTATTTACCAGATCATCTCCTCAAACAGGTTGTGAATGATGAGGTGAGACTGAGTCACCACGATCAGCAGAGTCACATGAGCCCAACCAAACTGTGGAGACAAAACATCATTAGGAAAATGTGTTTACAATCATTTGCCTGACAATCAACCCAATTATATTCATAAGGGTCCTTGTTCCAAATATGTATTGATAGATTTGACGGTGGTACAACACCCAAGGGATTACTGTCAGCTGTGACTACACTGAGATGGGATTGAGCTGAAAAGGATATTAGCTTGATTCAATTCAAAATGTGTTTGAAGGCAGCGTATCCTATTTAACATTAAGAGTTGTGTTTTTGTAAACCTCAGGCTCCATATTTAATATATATTCATTCATGCATTACACTGACACAAGACTAAGGTTTTCCATTATTGGCAGTGGTTTAGGGCCATTGTAGTTTTTTTTATCGTAATTGTAAAAAATGTTTTATATTCTTTGAGATTTGTAAGGTTAATTTACCAGAACAATTAAGCTTTAACAAGAACAAAAGTATGTTAAATTCCGACATTTGGGGGGGAAATAATAAAAATAATGTTTTTTTTATTACTCCACTTGCAAGGTTGGATGAATCTCTATCAAACACTTCTTTTTTTAAAGGTATCACAGTTTCTTTCTTGTTAATTTATAACTTTATGAGTTATTTCCCAGACTAATACACCGTTCCGCTGGCTTTTAACCGACATAGGCCCTCAAACACTGTAATGTCCTTCTCTATGTGAACATAGAACCTGGATTATGAACAAAAATCACAGGAGTGATGTGTCTTGTACGCTGAGTTGATCTTATCCGCTTCACAAATGTTGTCTTATATGATTGCTTTCCCTTTGATTTAACAGGCACTGGTTTTTCTGCTTGAATAAATCTGGCTGTGAAAGACTTGAGCTGTGTTTTATAAGTGTTTAAATCTGCAGTGTAACTTCCAGTCGTCTCATTAATAAATGTCAGACTTGCAGTGTGGTATAAAAGGCGAAATAAATAAATAAAATGCAAAGCGTTAAATGTGTGAAGAGGGCGACACCATCTGGTCACAACTTTAATTATTTTATCATGTTTATGTGCAAATGAAGAACTCTCATTGGTTCAGAAACTTTCTCCTTAAGTGAGTTTCTTTTTTTTCCTGACTTTTTTATGGGTTTTTCACTTTATATTAATTACATAACAATAACAGTGCAGAACATCTAACAAACCTCACTAAAGTTGAACTGGATACTTTCATGTATTTATGCCATTTGCTGGAAAGAAGACGTATCGCTCTTTTGGCGTCGTTTGGACAACAAAAACAGAGTTAAGCTCTAATTTCATAAACAATCTTTGAGTACAGACACCGTCCTGCAGAGAGCACACAATCCAACAGCACGTTTTTGGTCTAGCATCACTTTACAAAACGTTTGCATTAAGACACTAAGACTAGCTGGTCCATTGTAAAGGTCAGTCCACCTTAAATGAGCAGTGGGTGATCAGCAGGTGAAAGGCAGGACACAGGAACTTGGTCCTGTGGAGATGTAACGATTATTAAACAAGAAAGTTGTCGAGTCAAGGGGTCAAAGAAATGAATATTTGTGATTATTAGCGAATCGGTTGCAGGTGGGTGAAATCAGGCTTATGGCGCGTTTCCACTGCAGCGGGTAGCCCCGTTTAAGCGTCCTTAACCGTCCTCAAGCGGCCAGGCCGGTTTTTGGTGGCGTTTCCATATAGCCTAGTACCGGCCAGCGGGTACTTTTTCCTTCTTTTTCCGGCCTCATAAAATCGTGGTTCCCTCAGACCAGGGCCAGGGCTGAACTAGTGACGTCAACCCTCTCGACTGCTGATTGGTCAGAGAGAATCGTCACAAGATTGCGCGCGAGTTCATCCCTAGCGTCGCATATATATCTAGAAGCAAGCTTGCAGCATTTTTATACACAGCATTTTGTAAACGGATGAGCTACAAAAATGGCTACGTCTAATAAGAAAAGCACACCGTGGTCGACCGAGGAGGTGACGACGTTCCTACATCTCATTGGGGATGATCAAATCCAGCGGGAGCTCGACGGAACAACTCGAAATGTGAACAAAAACAAAGCCGATCGCCCCGCCTACACTGCGTTGCTACCCCAGGTCCTAAACTGTAATGGAAATGCGCCACGGCCTCGGACGGCCAGCGAGGCAGCCCGAGGCCAGAGCGAGGACGCTTAGGGACGCTTAAACGGGGCTACCCCGCTGCAGTGGAAACGCGCCATTAGTGAGTAACTAAAACCAAAACTAAGGAGCTCATTGTTGATTTCAGGAGGACAAAAAAGGAAGTCCATCTAGTCTAAGCAGTAACTTGGACCTCAAACCTGGTGAAAAAGGCACAGCAGAGACTGTTTTTCCCTGAGGAAACTGAGACAGGCCAGGCTTTCACAAAAACTGCTGGTAAACTTCTATCGGTCGACTATTGAAAGCACCCTGAACAGCTGCATAACTGTGTGGTACACCAGCTGCACAGCCACAGAGCGGAAGGACCTGCAACGGGTGGTGAAGGCTACTCAGCGCATCGTTGGGACTCAGCTGCCCAACATTGGCAACATCTACAAAAGTCGACTGCAGAAGAAAGCCAGCAGCATCACACACCCCGGCCACTCACTGTTGGAACCGCTGCCAGACGGTTCAGGTCAATAAAATTACGCACCAACAGACTGAAGAACAGCTTATTTCCCAGAGCTGTGGCCTCCATCACTCCCATCCCTGTCCAACCACAAAACTCACTATAACTTTGAACATGCACACGTACAAACACACTACCTCCCATCAAAGACTGCAGCCAAAAATATCTTATGTTATCTATTTGTATATTTATTAAGTATCAAACAGATATTTTTAGTAACTATTTATATTTAAACATTGTAGCTTTTATTTATTAAATAATCTTTAAAAATGTATTTTAACATTCTGGTAAAGTGCATTTAAGTGATGACCCTGACTATTGCTACTATCTCTGCTTTATCACTTATTTTATGGATGTGTTCTTATTTATGTACTGCAGTGAGAGAAGCCAACTGAATTTCGTTACACAGATGTGTGATGACAATAAAGATATTCTATTATATTCTAACATATTACATGTAACGGCATTAGGTCATCAGGATACAAAATAGGCAAATTACATTACATTACATTGCATTTAGCTGACGCTTTTATCCAAAGCGACTTACAATAAGTACATTCGACCAGGAAGACACAACCTTGAAGAAAACAGAATCATATAAGTACATCAGGTTTCATAGAGCCAAACATTTCAAGTGCTACTCAACTGGCTTTAGGTAAGCCAGTCCTTTATTAGTATAAAAGTGCTTCGTTAATAGTTCTAACGCTCGAAGTGGAGTCGAAAGAGATGAGTTTTCAGTCTGCGCCGGAAGATGTGCAAGCTATCTGCTGTCCTGATGTCAATGGGGAGCTCATTCCACCATCTTGGAGCCAGGACAGCAAACCCACGTGTTTTCGCCGATGGGAACTTGGGTCCCCCTCGCAGCGAGGGCGCAGCGAGCCGTTTGGCTGATGCAGAGCGTAGTGCACGCGCTGGGGTGTACGGTTTAACCATGTCCTGGATGTAGGAAGGGCCAGATCCATTCGCAGCATGGTAAGCAAGTACCAGTGTCTTGAAGTGGATTCTAGCAGTTACCGGAAGCCAGTGAAGGGAGCGGAGGAGCGGAGTGGTGTGGGAGAATTTAGGAAGGTTGAAGACAAGACGAGCCGCTGCATTCTGGATGAGCTGCAGAGGTCGGATGGCACATGCAGGTAGACCAGCCAGGAGGGAGTTGCAGTAGTCTAGGCGTGAGATGACGAGAGCCTGGACCAGAACCTGAGTCGCTTTCTGAGTCAGCTGGGGACGTATCTTCCTGATGTTGTAAAGCGTGTATCTGCAGCAACGGGTTGTAGCAGCGATGTTTGCAGTGAAGGACAGGTTGTTATCTAGGGTCACACCCAGATTCCTTGCAGTCTGAGTCGGGGAAACAACTGAGGTGCCGATGTTGATTGTTAGGTCAAGAGTGGGACAATCTTTTCCCGGGAGGAAGAGCAGTTCAGTCTTGTCAAGGTTGAGCTTGAGGTGGTGAGCAGACATCCACTGAGAGATGTCAGCTAGACAAGCAGAGATGCGTGCAACGACCTGGGTCTCTGAGCGGGGAAAGGACAGAATTAATTGGGTGTCGTCAGCGTAGCAGTGGTAAGAAAAACCATGTGGGCTAATGACTGATCCGAGCGAGTTTGTGTACAGGGAGAAGAGGAGGGGACCAAGAACAGAGCCCTGAGGGACCCCCGTAGTTAATTGACAAGGGTCGGACTCAGACCCTCTCCAAGTCACCCTGTAGGTACGGTCTTTCAGGTATGAGGTGAGGAGGGAAAGTGCAGAGCCTGAAACTCCAAGTTTTTGGAGAGTGCGAAGGAGGATCTGATTATTCACCGTGTCGAATGCAGCAGACAGGTCCAAAAGGATGATGACAGAGGAGAGGGATGCAGTTTTGGCAGTGCGCAGTTCCTCCGTGACAGCAATGAGAGCAGTTTCTGTGGAGTGACCTGCCTTGAAACCAGACTGGTGCGGATCCAGAAGGTTGTTCTGATTGAGATAACAGGAGAGTTGTTTAAAGACAGCGCGTTCAAGTGTTTTAGACAGGAACGGGAGGAGAGAGACAGGCCTGTAGTTTATAACATCAGACGGGTTGAGAGTGGGTTTCTTTAGGAGAGGGTTTAGTCTTGCCTCCTTGAGACTGTTTGGAAAGTGACCAGAAGTTAGAGAAGTGTTGATGAAATGGGTGAGAAACGGTAGAATATCAGGAGCGATAGTCTGAAGGAGGTTTGAAGGGATAGGGTCCAGAGGACAGGTGGTAGGGCGGGCAGAGGTAATGAGGGTAAGAACCTCACTTGGAGAGAGAGGGGAAAAGGAGATAAGTGTGTTGGTGGAAGGAGGGTCTGGTGACCCAGCGGTGAGTAAAGGTGAGTCAGAAAAAGAAGAGCGAATATCATCAACCTTTTTTTCAAAGTGGGTAACAAAGTCGCTTGACAGAAGTGAGGAGGGGGGAGGAGCTTTTGGAGGGTCCAAGAGGGTGGAGAAGATGGAAAATAGTTTTTAGGATTGGAATAGGAAGATTGGATCTTATCTTGAAAGAAAGTGCTTTTTGCCTGAGAGATCGAAGCAGAGAAAGAGGAGAGGAGAGCTTGATAGGTTAGGAGGTCGTCACGGTGTTTGGATTTCCACCATTTCCGCTCTGCTGCCCTAAGGACGGTTCTATTAGCACGCAGTGCATCATTTAGCCAGGGAGCAGGAGGGGACTGACGAGCCTGCCGAGATGTGAGAGGACAGAGCGAGTCCAGAATGGATGAGAGAGTAGAGAGGAGAGTTTCTGCAGCAGAGTTTGGAGGCAGGAGTTGGAACGAATCAGAGGAAGGGAGGGCTGAGAGCACCGACGAGGCAAAGGTAGAGGGGGAGAGGGAGCGAAGGTTACGGCATACAAGTGTAGGATGGGAAGAGATTAGTTTGTTATGTTTGGAAAGGGATAGAGAGAATGAAATGAAGAAGTGATCGGATGTGTGGAGCGGGTTTACAGAGAGGTTAGAAGTAGCGCAGTTCCTTGAGAATATGAGATCAAGGACATTGCCAGCTTTATGAGTTGGTGGGGATGGAGAGAGTGAGAAAGCAAAGGCGGTTAACAGAGATGTTAGTTCGTCTATCTTCCCCGTCTGGAGGTTGAAGTCTCCGAGAAGTACAGCGGGAGGACCAGTTTCAGGGATGAGTGAGAGGAGATTATCTAATTCCTCCAAGAAGTCCCCCAAGGCACCTGGTGGACGGTAGAGAACAACAATGATTAACTGTATAGGATGGGTTACTGTGACGGCATGGAACTCAAAGGTGGAAGGAGTGAAGTTAGGTAGCTTGAAGAGGGAAAAGCTCCATTTGGGAGAGAGCAGGAGACCAGTGCCACCTCCTCTGCCAGTGGGTCTGGGTGTATGGGAGGAGGAATATGCTATGGAGAGAGCTGCTGGGGTGGATGTGTTGGATGGAGTAATCCAGGTCTCAGTGAGAGCAAGGAAATCCAGAGACTGCAGGGAGGCGTAGCCAGAGATGAAGTCAGCCTTAGGAACAGCTGACTGGCAGTTCCACAGGCCACCTGAAACTAGATGTTGGATCTCAGTGGAGCACGTGGGATAGACGAGAGCAGGCCGGTTATATCGATTACGAGATACACAGGGCCAGTGATAATTGCGAGAAGACACATGAACAGGAATGGAGAAAATACACATGATTATAGCATGAGGGGCTAAACAACAAAATAAAATGAAACAAAATAAAAACACCAGCGATACTTAGCTCAATCAAAGTAGGATTTGCCTCCTCTTTGCCTCCTGTAGGACTCCAATGTCTTTGTCAGTCTTACTCCTGTAGGACTCCAATATCTTCGGCTGAAGCTGACGCTCCAGGAAAGTGATACCTAAAAATGGACGCCTGATTGCTCAGTTCTCACAGCTGTAGGGGCACGCCCCTTTAATTAGTTAACTATCTACAGCTGATGGGCGACAATAGAATGGCCCTGCCTATATTAATAATGCAGGCTTGAGTGTTGAGACCTGTGAAGCAGGTTTCGCCTGAGCAGATCTGAGATTTAAAATCTCTCAAAAGCGATTTAGCCGTTTAAGGTACAATAACAATTATACAGAGTCGAATAAATGAAACCGAGAAGTCTAATTAAACAAGAATATAACTTACAGTGGTTGCTGCGTCAATAGGTAATGTCGTCACCGGGTCCAGATGCACACATGCAAATGTGTTCCCTTACAGTTACAGAAGCAAAAACAATCAGATAACAGGTATATTTATGTAAAACAGGGCTCATTAACAGGATAGCAATGATACAAAACATGTCGAAATAAAGAAAAATACATCAAATCATCCTATATCTCTATATGGAAACTTGGAGCCCTCAATCCACAATAAAATGGTTCATCAACAGTCAGTGGTTAACGTATAAATCAGAAAATCAGTATGACAAAAATATTAAACATATTGTCCACTTATGTTGATAAAGATGGAGTTCATTTAAGTCTTATATGAATGTTTTGCAACAATGTTAATCTAGTCAGGCAGATTTTTCTCATGTGTCAACTGTCAAGACTTATTAATTTTCCTCTCCATCAGCTTCTGTATCCATGTGTTCAGCTGAGCTGCTGATTGGAGGCTCTGCCTCTCAGTTATCCTCAGTTTGAATTTCATTAATCTTTGAGGACTGAAGACCAACACACTTGTGTCTATTGAAACGATTACGCCATTAAAATCTTTTGTTGCAAACATTGCAGCTGTATATTTCCTCTCTTGTGTGGACTCTCATGTGTGCCTTTAAACTTGAACTCCTTGAATAAGCTTTCTTACACACTGAGCAGCTGTGTGGTTTCTCTCCTGTGTGGACTCTCATGTGTTCCTTTAAATGTCCACTCATTGCAAAAGATTTGGTACAAACTGAGCAGCTGTGTGGTTTATTTCCTGTGTGGACTCTCACATGTGCCTTTAAACTTCCACTCTGTGAAAAAGTTTTCTTACAGACTGAGCAGCTAAAGGGTTTCTCTACCGTGTGGATACTCATGTGTCTCTTTAAATGTCCACTCTGTGAAAAACCTTTCTTACAGACTGAGCAGCTGTGTGCTTTCTCTCCTGTGTGGACTCTCATGTGTCTCTTTAAACTTCCACTCTGTGAAAAAGCTTTCTCACAGACTGAGCAGCTGAATGGTTTCTTTTCAGCACTAAATATTGGATCACTGACAGATTCATGTCTATTTTTCAGTGAGTTTGAGCCTGATGCAGGTTCTCTGGTCTCCTTCCAATCAGCACTGTCTTCAGTGTCAGGTTCAGAAGAGTCTTCAGTGTCAGGTTCAGAAGAGTCTCCAGTGTCAGGTTCAGAAGAGTCCCCAGTGTCAGGTTCAGTCTTTGGTTGTAAACTGCTCTCTGGATCTGAGTTCCTGGCTGGTTCTGGTCCTCGACAGTCATCTCCATCAGCTTCTTTTTCCATGTGTTCAGTTTGTCTTTGATGAGGCTGTGAGGACTGAGGTTTCTCTTTATCATCTTCACTCTTCACAGGGTCAGGAGTGAAAGTGGACTTGGTGATATCAGCCTCCTCCAGCTCCTGAAGCTGCTCTCCCTCCTGACTGATCCTGAGTTCCTCCTGTTCCAGCTTAATGTGTGGGGGGGGCTCTGGGTCCTCCTGGTCCAGACTGGTGCTCCACTCCTGCTGGCCAGGGAGAACCTCTTCTTTAACCACCACCAGCTGCTGGACATCTGCAGGAAACACAGTCAGAAAAAACGGTTAAGTGTTAGCATTTAAAAATGGGAGACATTTTGCAGCCCTAATTAATGCCTTTGTTTTTATACTTTAATATTATCTTTGTTAGTCCCACCTATTGTGTATTTTTGTTGGCTCAATTCACCTTATGTAGCCCAGCCCCTTTCCACATCCAGTTAAAAATGAAAAAGGGCTTTTTCTTCTGGTTTAGCACTAGCTCCAATGTAAACAATGAATTGTATTTGGGATTGTTCAAAGCTACACTACGCCTATAGAATTGTAATACTACAAATATATTGTAGGGCCATACCTATACAAAACATGTCTGAAGTATTTTGCTTAAAATACCAAACAGATCACCCATTGTAGCCATGCCTCATACCCCTCTATTACAGCCCTGTTCCAAAAAGGCTGATTCTGTGACCTTAGCTTTAAATGGAACAGCTGCTGCTAGCCACGCCCCTTTGCTGAGTCATGCAGCTTTCCCCTGCTAAGAGAGTTTTCTACCGGGAGAAACTCAGCTAAATGCTGCTGTGATTAAATGCCATATTATGTTCCAAACCACTTCAAGCATTATTTCTGAAACAGTATGGAGCTCAAACCTTTCTCTCTCGCAGGGTTTACCACAAGGTTCAAGGTTCTTTATTGTCAAACTAACATAGCTACAGAATAATTATGTCGTTGAAAATCTTAGGTCACAGGCTTCTCCAACAATGCAACACAATAATACAGATACGCAGACAATATTAAAGCAATATTAAAGTATATTATATTAAAAGTAATACAAAAGAAAAATAGTTCTAAAAAAAAGTGGAATAGTGCAATACGAGTCTATATACAAGTTATTGGAATGATATAGATAATAGATAAATAATTACTGAGTAGCAGATGAATGTTGTGAAATTGTTTCAGCAGTTCAGGTGTTTAACAGTCTTATTGCCTGTGGGACGAAACTGTCTCTGAATCTGGTGGTTTTTGTCAGGATGCTGTGGTAATGCCTGCCAGATGGCAGCAGACTGAACAGTTTGTGGCTAGGGTGATGGGGGTCTTTTATGATGTCTGTGAACACCTCTGCCAGCTGAACTGCACACACCCCGAGAACACGGCCAGGGATGCCATCAGGTCCAGGAGCCTTGTGTGGGTTAACCCTTTTAAAGGATTTGCCCACATCTGCCCTGTTTAAAACAAAAAGGCAGGGCTCCTGGTCCTTCTGTGCCTCCACAGCCTGGCTGCTCTCAAGACGTGCAAAAAAGTTTTTCAGCTCATCTGGGAGAGATGTGCAGGCAGACACTCCCGCAGCACCCCCTGCTGCTCCTTTGTAGTCTGTCATTGTTCTTAGTCCCGCCCACATGTTCCGGGTGTGTTACAGCCACTGCCTTCCTGGGACTATTAACACTGTGTGTGTGTGTGTATGTGTATGTGTATGTGTATGTGTATGTGTGTGTGTGTGTGTGTGTGTTAGGGGTGTAACGGTATCCGTATTCGTCCCGTACCGTCACGGTTCAGACGTCACGGTTCGGCACACGCAGTCACACGACGAATACGCCTTTTTTTTTTAGAGTGGGAACAAAATCTGTCATTCAGGGCAGTATCCACTACACTATATATAATCCAGGGGGCGGTATTGCGCCTAAAAGCTGTTTGCCAGCCGCCCTTAAACGACAATGAAGAACAAGAAGAAACACAACAACAAAACGAACAAAATACAAGAAGAACAGTTAGTATGGCGATTTCAGATAACACACAGGAGCTAGAACCCACCTGCTTCTTTTACATCAGCTGTGTGGGAACATTTCGGGTTCCCTGTGGACTACAATAACGGTGGAGTGCGAGTGGTGGATCGGACGAGGACGGTGTGTCGCCGTTGTTCTACAGTGGTGCGGTATGCTAATGGTAACACACGCCAAACATGCTAAATCATATCAGAAGGCATCACCCAGATTTGCTGGAGCCCAGCAAAAGACAACAGCAGTTCAACAGCTGATCCCCTCTGTTTTTAAGAAACCAATAGAAATGAGAGCCGAGAGACGGAAGCTTTTGGCATATGTTTTTCAACGACTTTGCGCTCTTGAAACACTTTCTTATTATTTATGATGTCATATTTTCAAGACATTCTTTTTAGTTTTACAGCTTGATGAAACCTTTTTGTTTGACATCAGCCATTATAGATAATCTGGCCATCTGAGTGTGTGTGGTACTGTTTGTGGTTTGTTTTTAACTGTTTAATACAGTTAATTATTCAAAAATGTCAGAGTTCTTTATTTTTAAACTGAAACTTGCACTACTGTTCAAAAATAAATAACAACAAACCTGGAATTATGCATTTGGGACTTTTTTTTGCTTTTTCTTGTTGTACCGGACCGTACCGAACCGTGACCTCCAAACCGAACCGTGACTTCTGTGAACCGTTACACCCCTAGTGTGTGTGTGTGTGTGTGTGTGTGTGTGTGTGTGTGTGTGTGTGTGTGTGTGTGTGTGTGTGTGTGTGTGTGTGTGTGTGTGTGTGTGTGTGTGTGTGTGTGTGTGTGTACATGAGCAGCGCAGTTCTTCTGATGCAATTGGCCGTCCCGCCTTTGCAACGTCCGAAACGGTGATTGGAGTGACGTCATCCAATCCCCGCCCGCTTCCGGAACGTAATCCGGGGGAGGAGTACAAAGGACGGGGACGAAGATCATTCTGGAGGCTCTGTGTTGATAGACAGACGCCTCTAGCCTCTTGCTACATTATTCGTTGTGTTCATAAATCCTGTAAATTCTCTGTGCTTAGTTAGACTGCTTAGCAGAGTGTTAAGTAGTGTGTTGTGTTTAATATTGTGTTCAGTTCATTTGTACCACGGTTAACATGAGGTTTTGTTTTCCCTTTAAATATTACTCTGGATAAGCTCTATAACTCTCTTTTGGAGTTCTCTTTTTGTTGATGGTTAGACCATCCATTTGGCATCCTTTGTTCGTATCAGGCTGTTTGACTGCCTTTTGTTATCTCCTATTGTAATAAAACCACCTATATTTATTACCAATTCCACTCTGGTCGTGTCGCTTCCCTTTGGTTCCCCTAGCCCAATAGGG
Source organism: Gymnodraco acuticeps (assembly GCF_902827175.1). Lineage (NCBI taxonomy): Eukaryota > Metazoa > Chordata > Actinopteri > Perciformes > Bathydraconidae > Gymnodraco > Gymnodraco acuticeps. The sequence continues at coordinate 411,405 of NW_022990518.1, forward strand.
AACGTAACAGGGTGTTACAGCCTTTGAAGTCAGATTCCACCTTGTCTTTGTACTGTCTCTTTGCAATGCTGATTGCTCTCCAGAGATCATACTTAGATTTTGTGTACTCCTCCAAATCTCCAGCCAGGGTTGCGGAACTAATTGGCAATATGTGCGGGTAGCGGGGCGGGTTCGGTATTGCACGTCGCGGGTGCGGGGCGGGAGCGGGTCTTGAAAATCAGACCCGTGCAGGACTCTGCCCCCTGCTGCTCCTTTGTAGTCTGTCATTGTTCTTAGTCCCGCACACATGTTCCGGGTGTTACAGCCTTTGAAGTCAGATTCCACCTTGTCTTTGTACTGTCTCTTTGCAATGCTGATTGCTCTCCGGAGATCATACTTAGATTTCGTGTACTCCTCCAAATCTCCAGCTCTGTGCATGATAGTGCGCGCTTCCAGCTTGGTACGAACCTCGCCGTTTATCTAGGGCTTTTGATTTGGGAATGTCCGTACAGAAACCTTCGAAACCACGTCATCGATGCATTTCCCAATGTAGCAGATTCACAGACACACAGCTGCGAGAGGGGATTCAGATAGACCAGTGGGTCCCAACCTTTGTAAACAAACATTGTTTGGTCATACTCCCTTAACGGTAAGAAACTCAGATAACTGAAGATACGGACAATTTTTACCGAAACAAAGCACAAGTCTCAACGTCTAAATGAACCCTGAGCGAAAAAATGCTAACGCACTTAGCACAGAACTCAAGGTAAAAATACCCTTATTACTTATTTTAACTGCACATACAAGATATCCGATTAAAGCTGAGATTCCACAGATTCTACAGATATTAGTATCATCACTGAGCGATCAGAACTCACGACAGGGGAAGCAAACCCAGACATCACACCACGTAGCTTTACGGAGCAAACACGGGAGATCGTCTCACCTTAGCTGTTATTCTGATTAAAACTCGTTTTCAATGGCATTAAAACGATAAAAAAGCTGCTGAAGGTTAATCCATAGGTTAATCCAATGTGTCTGTGTCACTTTGAAATTATTCCTGATAATCCATCATTCAATTTGTATGTCAATAATGAAGATTTCATATTAGCTGCTAATGATAGCTACCAGAGTGTATCGCAGCTTCCGGTTCTGGGGCATTCTGGCTATGCATCACTCATTCACCAATGGGTAATGTTTAAATGGATTTGAGGAACTTCCCCTCGATTCTATTGGCTCTAACGGTTAAAAAGAGATGTCAATCATCAAAATCGAGGGGGGCCAGAGATATGGAACATGACCCCAGAAGTGGGTTTTCTTTTCTAAATCTCTGAAAAAAGGTTGAATTTCACTTGTTTTGCATCAATCTTGATACAGGGTACATATATGTTATAGTTTGGATTCCTAAAGCTTTTAGTCTACTATCCCGTCATTCAAGGGTGGTTTTCACTATAAGTAATTTTTTTACACTATAATTGACTTTTTTTTTTACTATGTTCAATCTGAATTTACTTCAAAAATGTTACGTTCTCCGTTACTCCTCGATTCCACCAGGTCCTTCTGCGTCGCGCTTTTGGTCCGGTCTCCTCCGGCGTCATACCCTACCGGACGCGTTTCAGAAGCGGAGCGTCTTGCCTGCCGGCTCGCAGCTTTTGTTGATTTGGGCATATTTCCTGGACAGGCTACTTTGTACAGACAAAGTTAATAATAATTGCAATATTCCAGTTATAAACGACATGAATCAAAGATGTGTTGCTGTATTTTAGTGGGAAAAAAATGCATTCATCATCATAATTATTCTAATTTACACAGTGCCTGTAAACCGGAGGAGAACGCTGGCATTTCTCCTCCTACTTGAAAGACTACGGAGGGATAGGGTCTGCAAAATTAGTTTATTTTGGAGATAGGCCAGATGCTCTGACCAGTCCACTTCCTGCCCGGCGCCTCTGCCGACCATTTGAAATATGTCCGCAATCCTAGGAGCAATGTTTACAGCGTTTCGTGAATCTCGGAAGAAGAAAAAAAGTACTTTGGAGTAATTTGTGACATGTAAATCGTAAAAAATTGTAAATTGTCTGCTAGCTTACGAGCTCCCCGTTTGAGCGATCGACTATTCTTTCGCAATTTAGCATCACATTGGATATGGGCTGAACGTTTCCTGGATTGGAATTTTTCCGATCATTTCCGTAGGAGGAGTTTGCAAAAATATGCTTAAAATGCTTGAAAAACGCACATTCTTCAATATGGCCGACTTTCTGGGGGGCGGGGCTAATGGAAGCCAATTTGAAATATGTCTGCAATCATAAGAGCAATGTGTATACAGCGTTTCGGGATTATCGGAAAAAGTAAAATGCGTGAAAAATGCAAATGTTTCCAAAAGGCCAACTTTCTCGGGGGCGGGGCTAATGGAAGCCAATTACAAACATGTCCGCAATTCCATGAGGAATGTCTGTGCCAAACTATATATGACTACCACACAATAGGGGCGCTACTGAGCTATTTTAACAAAAAATTAAGATTTCGTTTTTTTACATTCTCGAAAATGTCGTGGGCTTTGACGTGTGTCCCAAGTTTTGCGTACGAAGCTCATTTCACCCGGATAAGTGTGCAACATTTCAGGGCAAACAGACAAACGGTACGACTATGTAAATGTTTCCAAGATTATTTACACATAGGTGGTGCTAGCAAGCATGTTGGACAATTTGAACCCATTGACTCCAGAATGTCAAATGTTTCACCGGTCCTGGCGTCCGTGCAAAATTATACAACTTTTGAAGCGTCCTAAAGCCCTCAAAAACAGGAAACGCCAGCAGAATAAGAATAATTCCACCAATAACAATAGGTTCCTCGCACTTCGTGCTAGGACGCCGTTGGGACTGGGTGCCGTATTGGCGGGACGTTGCGGGGCTCGCTGCTCCGCCCTTTGAGGCTTGAGGAGCGGACAATGCGAGCTGGGTTACTGGTGTCGTTTCCTGGTTGCTGCGTGGGGACTGCGAGACAGCGAGACACCGCGGAACTCAGCCTGAGCACACACAAAAACTCACAGCCAGGCTGTTCGCCACACACTCACAGCCTGAGAAAAGATAAGGCTGAGTGAGTGTTTCTCCGCGATCCCAACTCGTCTATTACCAACATTCAGGGAGCTCTATGCAAGTCAATGGGACTCCCTGATAGTTGAAAATCGACACTAAAGGTCAGCCCACTGTGTTTGATAGTGGCGCCCAGTGTTGGGCAAGTTACTTCCAAAATGTAATACAATATTACTGTCTTTACTAACTTACATTACAATATTACTGTCTCTGAAATGTAATGAGTTACACTACTTTTATATTACTTTTGAGTTACTTTACCAAAATAACCGCAAAAAAATGGCTAGGTATTTTAAATGCTAAAATGTAGTTTAGTGCAGCTCATTATACATCCAGTGAATAGCATAACAACTGTGTAGGCCATTAAGGCTACTAACACATTTTATTACACGGCTTAGTTGAGTACTCTATGCTGATTGATCGATGTGACACGTTGTAAATCCAGTAGTACAGACCACTGTCAAGGACTATAATGAAGGTTGCTAAGGAGGATCAAGAAAGAGAAAGGAAAAGAGGTTAAAAGACGGAGCGCTGGACGTCAGATAAATCACCAGAAAAAGGCAGAGAGGAAGTAAACAATAACAGGAACACGGAATGGGCTCGATTGGTTGTTTAGTATATGGCCGTGTATTAAACGGGATAATGTGCAGCGAGGCGGTCATTATGGGGAAAAGAACACCCGACAGGCTGATCAGGGAACCCGACACGAAGCAGAGGGATCTTGATGAGCCTGAATGGCAGGCCCGGTTCCAGAACAAAATGACTCTGGGTGCATCTGAAATTACAGGGGGTGCAGCAGTAGTAGGTTTACGTGAGCAATAGCGGCCGGCAACAGCAATGAAAAATAGCATTGATGTTATGGTCGGTCCCCAATGAACAGATTATGGCATGTATGTTGTTTTGAAACCAAGCAAGTGAGAACATTTCAAGTTAAAAGTGCAATCCTGAAATATTTCATCTTCAAAACTGTACTGATAAAACAAATGAGAACATATTGTAAATCAAGGCAAATATTATTTGAACCAGCTCATGGTTTGAAATGGCAAACATTGAAAGGCAAAAGTATTATTAAAACCATGTACATCATCACCTTGGTCCCATCATATACTCTGGGAAGAGATGATTTACTGTGCTTGAAAACTGGTATCACATCATCATGTGAGGTTGACTGGAGAACATTTCAGCTGCAACATCAGCTTGTTGATAAGCTTGAGATATATGAAATATTTTTGTAGCTTTTCGTGGTGAAGGCATCTGTGCTATTGTATGCATTATTTTTGACCCAACATTTCTACAGACATGGCAGAATATGGCACTATTTTACATGAATATTCTAGCCATTCTATTTTAATACCACGAGCTGCAAAATGTATAGGACATAGGGACAGGAAATTGCCATTACAATCTTGTTGGCAGCTCATCCCTTAAAAACAGAAGTCCCAGTGTATATATATATATATTATAATATGACATATGAAGGGTCTATTTCAAGCTTGTTATGTAAATAAGTTATGCTTAGGCTTCTTTTTATCGACTACGGCCAGGGTCATTTGGCCCCCGGGCCGTAGTTTGGCCTGGTTTAAAGTGTTAATTAAGAGTAAAGGGAACAAACCTGCTCTGTGTATCCGAAGCTGAGGCTGTAAAAGAGCGTCCAGTAGTTTCTGGAGTCTCTTGTTCTCCTCTTTTGAACGAGACAGCTCCTCCTCGTACTCTGCCATCGTTTTTTCAAACAGAGCAAATATCTCTTCACCAGCAGGAGTGAGTAGCAGCTTCTTCAACGAAAGCAGCATTTGGACTTTACTCATGTTTACTAGATCACCTTTTCCTGCAAACTCCGTTAAACACACTGTTTCTTTCTCTCCATCAAACTCTCAATCTGACTAGTGTTACCAACTTGTTTCCAGCTAGCATGCTAAGCTATCTCCGAAAGTCCGAGGTAAACGCTCCAGAAAAAAGAGCACAGTCCATTCGGAGGATTATCCAAAAACACAGATGATGGATTAGTAGTGCTGGAGCTCACACAATGTCTCAGGAACACAGAGAGAGAAAACCGTAGCGACCTAGCGACGAAACGCTGTCACTACCCGATCAGTCCCCTTGCCCGATCGGTACTGCGCATGTGCGAGATGGTCCGCCGTATTGGACAACTCCGGACGGCAACCCAAGATGGACACTTGACACAGTGGCTTTTAGCAAAAATAAATATTGAAGTTAAAAGCATCAATCTGGTGCACTTTGAGAGCAACATTAACCCTACCTTAATAATACCTTAAAGCGGACAAAAGGCACTGGAGAACACTTATTAATTAACACCCTTTAATGAAGCAAACTAATGCCTTAACTCACTCAAATACAGTCGTTTACTTATTTCGGTGAAACGAACGTGCGTAGAGTTTTAAAGGATGCTGATAGTCTCACCTTGATTCTGGCGCATTGCTTATCGTTCTATAGATCTATTCTCATCCACCATCTATGTTTGTGACGTAAAGTTATGTGTACTGAAGCGAGAGCCGGTATAATTCCACGCGCGAAAACAAAATTAAAATACGTTATTTTAGTGTCTTAAAAGTAGACTGAGGTATGAAGGGTTAACGTTACATCTTAGGATAATTTTTAGTCATGTTCTGTATACTAACATATAAGGGTATAGGCCTACTTAGTGTGGTTACTCCATGTTTACTAGCTATAACATTAACGTTACATCACTCTTTTTTACTTCTTACTCAGTCAGCCAGAGCGCAGATATCACCATTAGATTCCCAAACCTGAAACATCATCCATGTCTTCACTGCTGGTGATGACATTGTTGTCAGCTGCTGATACTGCTGCTGCTGCAGCTTGTGGCGCCTGCTTTGATGACAATAACTTTCTAATATCCATAACTGTATAGGCTATTAGCTTAAAACTCGTCAGGCACTAGGAAGGATTACTTCTTCTTCAGGACAGGCTACGCAGTACACAGGGTTGGGAGAGTTACTTTGTAAATGTAATCAGTTATACAGTATAAAGTAATCCGAATACAGTTACGTGTTTTAAAAAAGTAACGTAATCAGATTACTTTTAGATTACTTTCTTTTTCCATCACAGATGGGTATGTTTTGGTGAACAGGAGACACAAAAAGCAAAAGGAAACTGAACGTGTTTTACTGTTTTAATGGCTTATCAAGAGCACAACTGAAACATAACCTCTAAAACGATGTAACAACATAATACCCTTTTTGGGGATGTAGCTTGGGATGTGAGGAGTGAGGAACACGGCTTAGAACGGGACTGCGAAACCAAAATGTTCCCAAACCGGAGACTTCAATGATGCTGGAGGATTTACGAGCTCAACTTTATCTGCGTTCGCCATTTCGACAGTTCCTCAAATTACTGACTACATCTGAACGCATCCCTCTGACCAGCTCTCATAGTATGCCTCTCGTCCAATTAAATGACTTGCTCGCTCTATGACGCGTTAAACACAATGTGAGCAAATTACTCTGAATGCTGCGACGCAGCACCTGAGATTACTTCCAAGAAGTTGTTCACGTTCTCAATTTTTTACGTTTAACGTTATATTCGTTCGTGTACCGTTACACCCCTAGTAAATAGTAAAGTCGTATTTTATTCATTGAATACCTCTGTGAAAGAAGGGGAAATAATAGTTTCTAGTTTCAAAATAATAATTAACTTGATTTGTCAACATTTCCAGAAAAGCCAAGTTAAAAGAATCCGCTTTATTTACATGGTTACAAATTCTAAAATGTTCTCTTATTTGTTACAAAGGTTTTTCACCTGCATAAAGTGACTGCATAAAGTGAACTTGCCAATCAAAATAAAACATATTGAAAATAAGCTGTGTCACTGGAGTGAAATCCTGTTCCCAAAGTCCGGTAGACGCCTCATCCCTTTCAAGTGGGGACTACACCCCAAAAAGCCCATGAAACATGACAGTACCATTATATCTGGTTTGCTTTCAAACCACATTTTGCCAGTTGATCCACTACCTCATTCCCTCTAATACCCACATGCGCTGGAACCCACACAAATGAACATCAATTCCCAAATGAACTAACCTAAACATGATGTGTAAAATATCCTGACGACATTCCAGAGCTGCGCTGGAGTCAGAGCAAATATGTCTGCTAGCATATGGCTGTATTTCCTCTACCCACTGAAGTGCTAGTGAGATAGCCATCATCTCTACTGTGTATACTGCGATGTGATCACTTGTTCGCTTTCCCACTTTGACCTTTAATTCAGGAACATAAAATGCACAACTAGTTTGACCATTTTCTGGATTTTTGGATCCATCAGTAAATTGTTTGTGTAGAACAGTGTTCACATAAGCCTGCACATTGATTTTATTTTTCATTGAATGTAACCGTTTCAATAAGGATAAATCTACTATAGGTTGGGGTAGCAACCATGATGGTAGAACAGCTGATAACAACACCATCGGACTAATATTCCATTCTTTAACTTTGAATTCCTTACATAATTCCGAAACACAAAAACTTTTTTTTTTCCCAACTTGTTTTTACAGTTTGTTTAGTAGGGTGAGTATCTGTCCCCGTAGATTTGCCCAGTAATTAACAATTAACTGTTTTTTCCTCAAAGAAATTGGTATTTCTCCGACCTCTACCTGAAGTGTAGATCTGACTGCCCCACAGCATATCCTTAGTGCTTGTGCCTGGACTCTATCTAATTTTTGTAGAGAAGAGTATGCAGCTGAACCATACCCTATTAGTCCGTATTCTATGACTGATCTAATTAAGGCTGTATACGTTCCTCAAAGCAGCTTTATCAGCCCCCCACTTAGTGCCTGCCAAGCACCTCATAACATTTAAAACCTTTGTACATGTATCTACTACTTTATCAATGTGAGTACTCCATGTGACTCTCTCATCCAACCATATTCCCAGAAACTTAAATGTCTTCACTTTCTTTAGTTCTTGTCCATAAAGTTTTAACCTAACCTCCTCACCTATCCTTTTCCTCGTAAAAAAACGACAATCTAAACCCCCATGAGACGAGCTTTCAATTTCCGTAATGGCTTCCTGAATCTTACCTACAATATAATTTACATTTCTGCCCCTTTTGACTATCCGATCTGCATATCTGCCTGATTTAAATTGCGTATGTGCGAGATGGTCCGCCATATTGGACAACTAGCCTACATACGGCAAATCAAATGGGACACTTGACACAGTGGCATTTGGTAAAGCAGAAAAAGAAAAGTAAAAAAAACAGACAATATTAATCTGAACGAGAGAGATGAGCTATTGTTATTACAACGTGACTTCACTATTATTTAACAACTCCTTTTATTGGGTTAAGTACATTCTCAGAATAAGTGAGAAATGGATTGAACTTCTGTTAGACAGCTATCATACTGAAGAAATATTTACTGTGAATGTATACAAAAAGGTAAGGCATTAATAATGTATATCTAATTACATAAACTGTGAATGTCTTTCATTTTATTAATTAAATACAATTACATAAAAACATTTCCATAAAAAAGTTGATTCAAGAACAAATCTCTGTTATTAGATCAGTACTTTTCTTATATGATTATTATTGCTAATTTGAAAAGTCTTTACCAGCTTTGGAATGATATATATATATATCAATGTAAATTGGGCAACCGTTTAAGTTTAAAACTCGTGCATGCGCAATGCATATTGGGCAGCCGTCTAGACGTCAAGTGTCCTATTTGGGTTGCCCTACACTGAAAAAAATGGGGAGTAAGATTTTTTTATTATCAAGTATCATCAAATGCAATTCTTATTCAATAAAACTCTTTTACACTAAGGCGGCTACTACAAAACATGAAACAGTAGACACTTTTAAACAGCAACATTTTTTTTCTGTTGTCTGATACATGCCATGATTAATCTACAGTTTACAATGATTTTAACAATACTGCACATACAGTACATCAGTTAAACTTAACAAAGCAGGTCGAAGAAGTATCAGGCCCTTTTCTTAACCCTTATGATGTGTTTGGGTATCCAGTGACCCGTTTCAAGTAAAAATTATATAATAACTACTCTAGTTTTTTTTATCGCTTCATGATATCCTCCACAACAGCTATATAAACACTACAAAACTGATTTTGACAATTTTAGCCAAGTCTGAAGGTCTCTAAAAAAAAAAGTGTATAATTTGGTGTTCGGGTCTGTGAAGACCCAGCAGAATTGTTGTGGGTGACTCGGGGTCAAATTTTGCCCAATCAAGATTCATCTTTGACTTTAGACATCCCATCCCCACCCTCTTCATCCACTGTAACACTACTTTTTTCGCAACATCCACCTGGTCTCCCATCCCTCTGGCTGGCCCCCCTCCCCCACGGGAACTCCACCTTTCACAAAGAATATGTACACTAACACTTGAACCTGAACACACACATGCACGTGGGCAATATGTGGTGTAATGTGTTGTGGAACCATACAATTAAATTACAACAGGATTGTACAGTTATGAATGCATAATAAGTTAGTTATGATGTAGTTAAAACAATATTGGATGATAGTCATTATTTTTCAGTGTTTGAACTGAGATAAATCATGGGTCAAAATTGACCCGCGAAACACCATGAACGGTAACAGCTTTCGAACACAACACAAGGGTTAAGTACAAAATATTCATACCACACTGTAAGAATACTACAAGTGAAAGTCTGGTAATGAAAATGTTACTTAAGTAAAACTATAATTAGCTAAATTCTGTTTGATTATTACATGTAAAAAGTACCCTGTAGTAAAACATCCAATATTAACAAACAAAAATGTAATAGCTGAAGGATTTCTAAAAATATTTACATTTTTTGGTAAATTAAAAAACAGAACCTTATACTTTATACACTCTATATAAGATAGTGAAGCACAAAGTACAATATGTCCCTTTGATTTGTAGTGGAGTATAGAGTGCAATGGAATGAAATTCTCAAGTACCTCAAAATGCCACCACTGCTTCTGCAAACATGTGGGCTTTCAAGATAAATCTTGAGGAAATTAAGTTCAAGATGGATTTTTGAAAACGACAGAAGCGTATTTCAACTTTGATGTGTTACTTAAGTTCATTGCATGGATGATGCCCGTGAGCAGAAGGCAGGCGTTCACCAAACATTTACACTCATCAAGCACCTCCGATCCCTCGATGGAGATGGACACGTTGGGAGGTGTGGCGTCTTCTTTTGCTGAACTTCATGGGGGACATGGATCTTCACGACACTCAGCATAGTCCTTTTTCTACGATATCTTTGCCTCCATTCTGTCAAAACATGTAAATCAGTGTTAACTTACAACATGCCCGGCGCCGTGGGAGGGCCAGGCCCTCCCATTTGACATTCCTGCCCTCCCCCAATAAACACGTTTTTTATTATTTATAAAAATTTAAAAATATATATTTTTTATTTTTTTAATTATAAATAAACTGTGAACTTTTATGCTACGATGTATGTGATGTCAGAACAAACAAAAAAAATCGCAGGCTACGTCAAATAAATGCATGTGTCTGTTGTGATTTGTGATTCGTCCCCATTTAGACCAATCACAGCGTCACACTCTGCCGCCTATTCTGGATTTGTTTATTGTGCATTCTGTAGACTCCCATTTCTGTTTGAATTTCAAAATGGACATCAGAAATTGGCTTAAAAGGTCTAAGGATTTATTAAAACGAAATAGCGCTGAAATAACTGCAGCCGATGGTGATGCTGGCGACCCTGCACCTGCCGTTGCAGCAGCACGCCTTAATGTCACAAGCTTGACCTCGGCAAACCCCGGGGCTGAGTTAGCGATGATATTGGGGTTAATACCCAAGCAAGTGAAGCTGGGTCGTACGGAGCCCCTAAAGGGACATGTAAAAAAAAAAAAAAAAAAACAGAGAGAAAAAAAAAAGTCAGGATAACGAGTTAGTATCTCGTGCGCACGAGAACGTTTCTCGTGCGCACGAGATACTAACCCCCTGATCCCACCGGAAGCGTCTGCGCTGCGGCTGCGCCGCGCTGCGACCTCCTCCTGCGTCATAACCCACCAGGCGCGTTTCTAAACGTTGCGGAAGCAGAGCATCGTGTGTGCAGCCTCGCAGTTGTTGGATGAACGTTCCACTTCCTGCCTGCGCCGCGCTGCGTCAAAAATAGGATTCATCCTATATTTTAGAAATTCCTTGCGGCGAGGAGCTTCTGGGACGCTTCGAGCCGCGGCGCAGCGGGTCTGGTGGAATAGCACCCATTGACTAGAGTGGCCGCGATCGCTAAAAACGCCGCAGCGCAGCGCAACGCAGCGCAACGCAGCGCAGCGCAACGCAACGCAGCGCAACGCAGCGCAACGCAGCGCAACGCAGCGCAGACGCTCCTGGTGGGATTAGGGGGTAACTCGTTATCCTGACTTTTTTTTTACTAACTCGTGCGCACTTTTTTTTGTTGAGAAAGTTACCGGTGCGCCAAGGAGGAAGTGAAGCGCACAGGAGACAACCATTTCATTGCAGACTGTTATGTTTACGTGGGGGAAATGACAGTGCATACATTATTTGAGATATATATCGTATAGACGGCTAGTGACGGGCGGCCCACTTTGGTACCGGCCCAATGGGATTCGTCCCGAACGTCCCGATGGCCAGTCCGCCACTGGCTGTGTGTGTGTGTGTGTGTGTGTGTGTGTGTGTGTGTGTGTTTGTTTCCCTATAAAACAGTACTCTGAGAGTCACGGACATTAATTCATAGATCAAAGAGCAGACTGGTTTACAGACTCGCCAGTGTTTTGCCAATCCGGTGCTTAAACCAATAGCTCTACAACCCTGGCCGAAATGTCCATCAAATTAAGTCTGACTTCAAAATATATCTCAAATAATGTATGCACTGTCATTTCCCCACGTAAACATAACAGTCTGCAATGAAATGGGTTGTCTCGTGTTCCACTTCCTCCTTGGTGCATCGGTAACTTTCTAAAAAAAAAATAAAGTCAGGAAAACGGATTTGTTTCTCGTGCGCACGAGAAACAAATCCGTTTTCCTGACTTTATTTTTTCTCTCTCTCTCTCTTTTTTTTGTTTTTTTTCCATGTCCCTTTAGGGGCTCCGTAGGATCGTTATCCAGGGAGATTAATTTCAGGAAAGAAGCGCACTTTTGCCGCTGCATGGTACATTAACAGACCATGGCTTGAAGATTCGTTAAAAGCAGACGCAGCCTTTTGTTTCCCCTGTAGACAGTTTAAAGTCAATACGTCTTCATCTGATGCGGCTTTTACTGTCAAAGGTTTTTGCCACTGGAAACACGCATTACAGACTGCTAAGACATGCCGCATCAAAAGAACACATTTCATGTGAGAGTTTGTGGAGAGAGAGACAGATACGTGAGGAAACAAATAAGGAAATGAGTACTTTGGTGCAGATCAGCTGGCACGGAGCCATTATTACGTGTCAGCTATCGTTGATATTAAAGCTTTTTTAGCTGTCAACCAACTCCCTCTCAGAGGTGACTTGATTCACTCCACAGCATGTCCGAGTGCAATGCATAGGAACATAAACCATGCCCAAGGCGGGCTAAACAGTTCATCGTCTCCGTCTCTACTATTTCTCTCCGAGTGCAACGATGAGGAAGCTGCCATCCTTAACCAGTGTGCCTTGCTCGTGATTTACCAGTGTTTGTGCTGCCACGCACACAATGTTTCAAAAGTGGTTTCTATGTTGCCCTTTATTTGTGTATGTATTTGCGATAAGTGTGCGTCTTTACGCGATGCTATTGGCCTTGCTGTTTGATATATATTATGCCGCAGGCCCGCAGCACGTGACGGTTTTGTGTGCCCTCCCATGAAAATCATATGCCCTCCCTTTAGATTTGTTCTGGCGCCGGGTCTGACTTACAATACTGTAAACTTTTCTGTGAATTTACTAAGACTGATTGGGTTGAGCTAGCTATTTAATTTAGTATTTAAGTAGCCATTGATTTTAAATGTTCTTTTTAAGCAAAGGGGATGGGGTAAGCTTCAAACGGTTCAAAGGGCTTTATTATCATATGCACATTAGCTACTGTGTGGATATGGGAATTTATATTAACTAACAAGTAAGGAAGCTCAGTTTATTAAATGTTTTCTTTGTTCCAAACAGGAAGTAAACCTGATTAAATAATTTGGTTCTAGGCTCAAATTATCAATTCTCCTGAAAAACCCATTTTGAATCAGAATAGTAAACATTGAAATTGAGTAAGTTTGAAAATATAAATAAATATGATACAGTAAAATGTATGTAAAAAAATGTACTTTATCTAAATGTTAACTTAAAAACTGGAGACTGAAGAGGTTTTTCACATAATGGCAAGATGAACTTACCTTTAGAGAATAGAGATATCCATGTACAAACAGAACAGCAGACACATTTTAACACAAATCAAGCAGAACATTTACCTGGTACTCTTTAATCAGCTCCTCTGCAGACTCTTCCAGAAGCTCCATCAGGCGGGAGGACGGCTTCCACTTCAACGTGGTGCTGTTGAACAGACATGTCAATTATTGTAGCGAACACACATAACTGTAACTACAGAAAGATATTGGAAACAAAGATTATGCCTAAAGTACAATTTAACGCACTACACCATATCCTACATTTCCCCCAATCCGCTTTAGTAAAGCACCACCTGGTTATTACACCTCCTTCCTGTATATATACATTAGTATTCATTTTAGTAAGCACTGGATAATGTACAAAATGTTTTCACTCGTAGAAAATCATCATCCTCTTTACTCTTGGTGGCGCTGTGGGGTTGGATTGGAAGATTACTGTATTGTAATTCTCTGCTCCATTCCACTAGGGGTCTTATTGATTGTTACTGTTCCCCTACTTTCTTTATTGCTTCTGATCTGCGTATGAAACGTTGTTTGTAATCTTGACTCTCTGCACCTCTCTGGCCTCTCTCTGTACTTCACATCCTCCAAACGCAGCACTGTGATCTCCTCCGCAGTTACAACATTTAACCTTTGCATCAATTTCACATTTTCCATACTCATGTTGTCCTCCGCATCTCGCACACCTTAGCTGTCCTTTACACTGCTGCGCTATGTGCCCCAATCGTTGACATGCGTTAGCACCTGAGAGGTTTGGGGATGTAATCCCTAACAATGAAGTTCAAATATCCCATTTGTACTGCATTAGGTAAGGTTCTCTCAAACTGAATGAGAACTGATAATGTTTCTTTGAGTGTGCCATCCGGTTTGCTTTTAAGCCTTGTGGCTTCCACTACTTTGCCTCCTTTTATTTCATTTTTAACAACTTCCATTGACATGTTCAATGGTACTCCTTTCAGTTTTGCCATTGCTCCTGGAACATGCGCATTCATTTTCTCCCCATTCAGTGACTTCATTCCGATAATCTTTTCCTGCTGCTGTTTGTTACCTATGTATCAATATCGCATCGAGGGTCGGGGGGCTCTGGAAATCGACCATCGGCTCGTTTCGGCGTGGCTCCTGTGTCCGGCTGCCTGCGCCCACTGCCTTGGGCCTCGAAGATAGGAAGAGCCGGATCTGACTGCGTATCATTTTGTTTGTTGAACGCCAGATCCATTACAAACAAATCCTTTTTATTAAATGACTTCGTCGTCTCAAGAGAGCTGGATTTTATGCTTGTTTCGGAGTCCTGGCAGAGAGCCGGGGAGTTTTCCTCCTTGAACGAACTTTGTCCTCCGGGCTACAGCTACTCCTGTGCTCCTAGGCGCACCGGCCGAGGAGGAGGACTTGCCGCGTTCTACAGAGACTGCTTCTCCACCAACATGGTGAGCACTGGATCCTTTCCAACATTTGAAGTGCTAATAACAAAAGTGGGTCGCTCAAACCCGTTTTATTGTATTTTTTAATATATCGCCCTCCAGGCAAGAATGGCTCTTTTTTATCCGATCTTGGTGACTTACTAACCTCCATCATCCGCTATGAAAGAGTTCTTCTGTGCGGGGATTTTAACATTCATGTAAATGACTGCTCAGACAAATTTGCCAGTGATTTCCTTAATGTCACCGAATCTTTTAATTTCTGTCAACATGTGTCTGGCCCAACGCATAACAAAGGTAACACATTGGATCTCGTGTTCACAATTGGTCTAAATATTAGCAACGTTTGTTTTGATGAGCTATCTGTTTCCGACCATAAAGATGTACTATTTGTCATGTCGTTGGATAACGCTTATGTTCAGGGGAAGCGAGTAAAAACCTCGCGTATTTTAAATGGCGCTGCGGTTGAGAAATTTGTAACAGCTTTTGACAGCAATGTTTTGGTGTCGCATGTTGATGATGTTGATTGTCTAATCAACGCTTTCAATACACACTGCTCCGCCATTTTAGATGACGTCGCTCCCATGGTGACACGCAGCTCTCTAGCTGTAAACACATCCCCCTGGTTAACAGAGGACACCCGTATACTGAAACGGCTTTGTCGCAAAGTTGAGCGGCTGTGGAAAACCACAAATCTCCTGTTACACCGTCTCCATCTGAAGGACCTTTACTGTGATTACAACAATTTGGTCAAAAATGCCCGGGCTACCTATTTTTCTAATCTCATCTCCTCTAGTAAGCACAACCCCAGAGTACTATTTAAAACCATAAATACCATTGTAAACCCGTCCACCCCCTCAGTTCCTATTTATTCAAACGACGACTGCGACCGTTTTCTCACCTTTTTTATAAACAAGGTAGCTGATGTGAGGTCGAGCATCACCCCCTCCCAATCCCCTGCATCACCATAGCCGACCTGACCTCTGTAGTGAGCACTATGAAATCTTCCTCAATAGGCCGCAAGGTGAACCTCGAAAAGTCCTTTAGAAAAGAAATCCCGCTCCACAGAAGTGGAACTACATAATCTTTAGTTCATAAAAAAGAACGAGTCATGCTTATCCACCAAAGAAAAGTTCCTGTCAATTCTTCTAGGCACGTAATTATTGGCTGAACTAGTCCCTTCAAAGCGTAATAATATCTTGGTCAAAAGTAGTGCCACGGTTCGTCACGTGATCGTGCTACACCAATTGGGTAGCTGCATATTGTCAACAGAAGTGAAAGATGGCCGCCTCCATGGTTACACTAAACCAGACCAAATGGATTCTAAACAGTGCTGTATGCTTGTTTTATGTCATGTTTTGTCATATGTCTTAATACATCACTAAGTCCGAGGTATTTGCGTTATATACGCGGTATTTGTGAGAGGTTTTACTATCTGGGAACAGAGTTGACCATCGAATCAACATTGGCTAGCAGCGTTTATCAGCCAACTCCAGCTACAACAACATTCCTGGACTACCGTGTTCGCATCGCTAGGTTCATTGGCTGAGTTTGTGGATTATTCCATTAGACTGAGGACTTTTTGTCTGTCTGTCTGTTGTTATTGTTACCCTGTACACGTTAAATGCACTCTTACAATAAACATGACTTGATTTCATACATAGCTGCGTCCAAGAAGAAGGTTAACTTGTTACGTTAAGTAATTTAGATCAATACAATGCAGTACTTATACCAATGACCATTGATTCATTTATTTACTCATTCATCATATAATAATTTCATGAATTACATTATTATTATTATTAATATTATTATAGATTATTATTATAGATATAGATTATTATTATAGATATATATATATATATATATTATATTATTATTATTATTATTATTATTATTATTGTAATATGATAATATTGTATTTGTAACTTCAAAATCAATGCCACCGTTGTAAGCTTGTCCTGTACGTATTCCATCTTGTATTGGTAAAATAATCAACCTTTTCGTGCTTCACAGACGTAATATGCATGTAACAATGTTTGTGTGTTGATAATTTTGACTTTTTGAGACTTTCTGGTGCGTTTTCCTCGTCCCCGCTACTCGATGAAACCATGGCGGTCGCCATTTTTTCCAAATCTGTTTGTTGATACCGGTATATGCAGCTACCCAATTGGTGTAGCACTAGTGCTGTAGCGACGCGTCGACGACTTCAAAATATCGTCGACGACATATTTCCGCGTCGACGCGTCGCTACACACACGTCGGTCACCCAAAGCAACAAGCAGTTCGCAATCGCACTTCAAACACAATGGAGACTGAAACGGCTACCACCTCCTCCTCACAGGATTGCGCACGAAGCCCCCAAACGAAAACATCTCGCCCTAGGTCTTCAAAAGCATGGGAATATTTTAAAGTTAGTCCAAAACGCAAAGATATTTATATATTTATATCTCACTGAGACTGCTGCATAGCCTAGCAGAAGCAGCAGCTAGCTGTGGTGGCTACCATTAGCAGCTAGCATTTGCTCTCCGATTTTTTACATAAAATGGAATTATGGATTATAAATTCAATCATTTTTGTATACATAGACGTTAAAAACCTATGGATTAACCGATTCAGCCGCGTTTTTTCTCATGTTAATGCCATTGAACACGTCTTTTGATCAGATTACGGTGGTGAGACGATCTCCCTAGAAGCTCTGTGAAGGTACGTGTTGTGATGACTGTATTTGCTTCCCCTGTCACGAGTCCGGATCACTCAGTGATGATACTATATACCTACATAATCTGTGGAGTCTCAGCTTTAATCGGATATCTTGTATGTGCAGCTACGATAAGTAATAAGGGTACTTTTATCTTGAGTTCTGTGCCAATGTCCGTTAGCATTTTTCGCTCAGGGGTCATTTAGATGCTTCTTATGAGACTTGTGTTTTGTTTTGGTAAACATGGTTTGTATCGTCAATTAGCTGAGATTATTTCCGTTAATCTGGTATAACACATTAATAGGTTCTTAAATATTAAGATCCCCTGAGACACAGTATCGTGAAAAAAAAAAAATTTTACATTACGTTTTTTTTACATTACGTTTTTTATGAATTGAACAACAGAAAAATAATCGTTAGATTAGTCGACTAATCGATCAAATAATCGCCCGATTAATCGTTTTCAAAATAATCGTATCCCCCCAGCACTATGTAGCACGATCACGTGACGGACCGTGGCACTACTTTTGACCAAGATATTATTACGCTTTGAAGGGACTAGTTCAGCCAATAATTACGTGCCTAGAAGAATTGACAGGAATTTTAGCGACAAACTTTTTTTTGGTGGATAAGCATGACTCGTTCTTTTTTATGAACTAACGATTGTGTAGTTCCACTTCTGTGGAGCGGGATGAAACGATAACAGGGTTCACCTTATGGCCTACAAGCCCTCTGGATGCTTTACCAACGTCCATGCTAAAATAAGTTATTTCATGTGTCGCTCCACCCCTGCTCCACATTATAAACATCTCCATTGTCTCTGGCTCCGTCCCATCATTTTTTAATCAGGCGGTTGTTCAGCCCCTTCTCAAAAAAAACAATCTAGATCCCTCCCTCCCAAATAATTACAGGCCCATCTCAAAGCTTCCATTTGTGTCAAAAGTTTTAGAAAAAGTTGTTGCTAACTCAATACATTTCTGAATGACAATAAAATCCATGACAAATTCCAATCAGGTTTCAGAAAACACCACTCCACAGAATCAGCTCTCCTCAGGGTCTCCAATGACCTCATGATGGCATCGGATGCAGGCGATTGCGTGGTTCTGGTGTTGTTGGACCTGAGTGCAGCGTTTGACACAGTGGACCACGCCATCATGCTAGATAGACTCAGGGAGTGGGTAGGCATCTCAGGGTCTGCCCTCCAGTGGTTTGCCTCGTACCTCAGTGGGAGAAGTTTCTCTGTGGCGGTAGGCCCGTTCTCATCACATAGCACTCCCCTATCCTGCGGCCTGCCCCAGGGTTCTGTTTTAGCCCCCCTTCTTTTTGCCCTGTACATGCTGCCATTGGGCCACTTAATTAGCCAATTTGAAGGTGTCTCGTATCACTGTTACGCAGATGATATCCAGATATACTTCTCCTTCAAACCTGTCAAAATGGAAAAAGTAAACACCCTCATCACATGTCTGTCTGCAATTGAGGAGTGGATGTCAAGCAACTTCCTACAGCTTAATGCATCAAAAACGGAAGTCTTGATCTTGGCGGTTGATAACATCGCCTCCGCAAGCCACCTGGGTTCATTCTGTGGTAACATAAGGGCAAACATAAAAAACCTTGGTGTTACCTTCGATCAGTCTATGCTACTAGACAAACACATACAACTTCTGACCCGTACCTGTTTTTTCCATCTCAGGAACATTGCCAAGCTCAGGGGGGTTCTATCCAACGCAGAAATGGAGATGGCTATCCATGCCTTTATTTCATCCCGGCTTGATTATTGTAATGCTCTGTTCTCCTGCCTCAACAAAACATCAATACACCGGTTACAACAGGTCCAAAATGCTGCAGCCAGATTACTGACTCGGTCCAAAAAAACATGCCACATCACTCCGATTCTTTCTGCCCTGCACTGGCTCCCTGTCCATCTCAGAACCCAATTCAAAGTACTGGTCTTCACATATAGAGCTGTCCATTGCCAAGCCCCAGCCTACATCAATGACTTTATCCACCCGCACATCACAACCCGGGCCCTGAGGTCCTCTGAGCAAGGCCTCCTAAGGGTGCCCCGAACAGGGCTAAAGACTAAGGGTGACCGTGCCTTTGAGGTGGTGGCCCCAAGGCTTTGGAACAAACTCCCCCAGATAATAAAAACCTCGGCCTCAATAGAGATTTTTAAGGGGCAGTTAAAGACACACCTGTTCCGACAGGCCTTTGGGTCGTCAGAGGTGGTGAGTTAGTGGCTGTCTTTTTTATTGATGTTTTGTCGTATGTTTTATCCTAAGTATTACCTGCTGCTGTTTTATGCCTTTTATTCTACATTTTATAGTTATACTTTGAATTGTGTCCTGTGTACTGTACTGTAAAGCACTTTGTACATCCGTGTTGAGAAGGGTGCTATATAAATAAAGTTTTACTTACTTACTTACCCGCTTGTTGTTCATGAACTTAGCAAATTACATTTTTCCAATCTCTTTTTCAATTGATTTTGGTAAGTTTAATCGGGTGGTAATAATATATAATATTATAATATTGGGAGAGATGAATCCCTCCATGGTCACACATGCAGAGCACACAGCACACACAGTGCAATTTGTTCTCTGCGTTTAACCCTAGTACCAGGAGTCTAGTACTAGGAGCAGTGGGCAGCTATTGCACAGCGCCCGGGGAGCAATGGGAGTGAGGGGGGAAGGGGGTTGTCCGATGCCTTGCTCAAGGGCACCACGGCAGGGCAGGAGGTGAACTGGGACCTCTCCAAGTAGCAGTCCACACCATTTTTAGGTCTGGTCGGGGACTTGAACCGGCGACCCTACGGCTCACAGTCCAATCTCCTACTGACTGAGCCACTGCCCACCATCCTGATTGAATTATATTGTAACTTTCCACCCGTGTTCTAGTTCTTTATTCAAAGTTGCTTGGCTGTAATTTTGACTGACTTTTGATTTTTTGTTTTAGCTAGCCTTGTCTGCTTCACCCAACTAATCCGACCAACTTCGCACTCTTACTGAGCTATCTCTTTCTCTCAAAGCCCTTTTCTTCCTCGCGGCTTCGGATATCATCCATTCCATATTGGTTATTTGGCTACCATCTGAGCTGGTTGACATGATGATACAGTCAATGTACAGTTTATGCAAATCCGCCAAAATAACAGTCCAATGCTACCCTTTCTGTATGTTTCCGAGTTTTCCGATTCTCTCTGAGCTATCTGCAACGCGTCTCCGACTTCACTTCCTTCTTCCGGTCTGCAATCCACGTCACGCCAGCCCGACTCGCTCAATCCAGCCCGGACGTTGCATTACCGCCTACTACTGGATAAATAATAAAACCACCCTTTCAAAAAATTAATTCTAAAAAAAGTATTATAACTAACGGACAGAGGTGGGAAGTAGTGGAGTACAAATACTTTGTTACTGTAATGTACTTATACATCTTTCTCGTATGAGTTGGAGGACTTGTTGGTACTCCCCTCCCTACTCCACTACTTATTGTTCTGAGGACATTTTACTTTTACTTCTTACATTTTTAACACAAACAACTGTACTTTCTTACATTATCAAAACGGTTTGTTACTTCAGTTTTAATCTGTATTTGGTGGCATGATCATTATTATTTAAAGTCATCAGCGTTGCTTACATTAACAGTTTCTAATATTAGGAAAAACAATAATATGCAACCAACCTTGATGAGAGGGGTGCGCTCGAAGAAGAAACCAAACATGTAGGCCATAATGCCGTGACAGATCACACAGGAAATCGGCACAATGAACCTGCGAGAAGAGACGAGTTAACATGAGACTCATAAATAAGAGACTTAGAGAAAACAAGTTTTGTAACAAGGCATGTAGGAATGTATTTGGATTTGTCTTGCCAATAAACACGGTAAACATAAAAGGTACAGTTATTTTATTTAAATGCAATGAGGTACATTTTTTGTATAATATGAAAAGTGTTCAAGTTTATTGAAAACACAATGGAATATTTTCTTTTTAAAGACAGAAACTTAAGAAACTATTAAGGTGAAGCTTTATCTATGTGAAGAGGATAAAGGACTGTTTATTTACCAGATCATCTCCTCAAACAGGTTGTGAATGATGAGGTGAGACTGAGTCACCACGATCAGCAGAGTCACATGAGTCCAACGAAACTGTGGAGACAAAACATCATTAGGAAAATATGTTTACAATAATTTGCCTGACAATCAACCCAATTATATTCATGACTAAGGGTCCTTGTTCCAAATATGTATTGATAGTGGTACAACACCTAAGGGATTACTGTCAGCTGTGACTACACTGAGATGGGATTTAGCTGAAAAGGATATTAGCTTGATTCAATTCAAAATGTGTTTGAAGGCAGAGTATCCTATTTAACATTAAGAGCTGTGTTGTTGTAAACCTCAGGCTCCATATTTAATATATATTCATTCATGCATTCCACTGACACAAGACTAAGGTTTTCCAGTATCGGCAGTGTTTTAGGGCCATTGTAGATTTTTGAATCAAATGAAATAGAAAGGGAGGAGGGTAATATTCCAAGAAAATAAGCAAGATTAAATCGTAAATGTTTTATAATCTTTGAGATTTGTAAGGTTAATTTACCAGAAAATTCAAGCTTTAACAAGGACAAAAGTATATTAAAATCCGACATTTGGGGGGGAATAATACAAATAATTATGTTGTAAGTATTTTTAAAAAAAAATTGTATTACTCCACTTGCAAGGTTGGATGAACCTCTATCAAACACTTCTTTATCACAATTTCTTTCTTGTTAATTTACAAATGTATTAAGAGTTATTTCCGAGACTAATACACCCTTCCACTGGCTTTTAACCAACATAGGCAACATTCAGACTGCAAGGAATCTGGGTGTGATCCTAGATAACAACCTGTCCTTCACTGCAAACATCGCTGCTACAACCCGCTGCTGCAGATACACGCTTTACAACATCAGGAAGATACGTCCCCAGCTGACCCAGAAAGCGATGCAGGTTCTGGTCCAGGCTCTCGTCATCTCACGCCTAGACTACTGCAACTCCCTCCTGGCTGGTCTACCTGCATGTGCCATCCGACCTCGGCAGCTCGGCAGAATGCAGCGGCTCGTCTGGTCTTCAACCTTCCTAAATTCTCCCACACCACGCCGCTCCTCCGCTCCCTCCACTGGCTTCCGGTAACTGCTAGAATCCACTTCAAGACAATGGTACTTGCGTACCATGCTGCGAATGGATCTGGCCCTTCCTACATCCAGGACATGGTTAAACCGTACACCCCAGCACGTGCACTCCGCTCTGCATCAACCAAACGGCTCGCTGCACCCTCGCTGCGAAGGGGACCCAAGTTCCCATCAGCAAAAACACGTGGGTTTGCTATCCTGGCTCCAAAATGGTGGAATGAGCTCCCCATTGACATCAGGACAGCAGATAGCTTGCACATCTTCCGGCGCAGACTGAAAACTCATCTCTTTCGACTCCACTTCGAGCAATAGAACTATTAACAAAGCACTTATATACTAATAAAGGACTGGCTTACCTAAAGCCAGTTGAGTAGCACTTGAAATGTTTTTGCTCTATGAAACCTGATGTACTTATAAGATTCTGTTTTCTTCAAGTTTGTATTTTGTTGGTCGAACGCACTTATTGTAAGTCGCTTTGGATAAAAGCGTCAGCTAAATGCAATGTAATGTAATAGGCCCACAGACACTGTAATATCCTTCTCTATATGAACATAGAGCCTTGATTATGATTATCACAGGAATGATGTGTCTTGTATGCTGAGTTGATCTTATCCGCTTCACAAATGTTGTCTTAGATGATTGCTTTGCCTTTGATTTAACAGGCATTGATTATTCTGCTTGAATATTTCTGGCTGTGAAAGACTTGAGCTGTGTTTATAAGTGTTTAAATCTGCAATATAACTTCCAGTCGTCTCGTTAATAAATGTCAGACTTGCAGTGTGGTATAAAAGGTGAAATAAATAAATAACATGCAAAGTGTTAAATGTGTGCAGAGGGCGACACCATCTGGTCACAACTTTAATTATTTTAGTATGTTTATGTGCAAATAAAGAACTCTCACTGGTTCATAACCCTTTTCCGTAAGTGAGTCTCTTTTCTGACTTTTTTTAAATGGGTATTTCACTTTATGTTAAATACATAACAATAACAGTGCAGAACATCTCATGCACTTCACTATGAATCCAGAACAATACACCTGCAGGAGTATGGATAAAGCGAGATGTTTTGAGCAGATTTTGAGCAGATTTGGGCAGAATCCAGCTGAGTGGATCGAGAAGAGCAGAAGAGAAGAGCTTGAATATTAAAAGATTAAAAAAACAAATACAAAATACAAACTCTTTTTGCTCCTTCCTGTCTTTCTAGTGGACTTTCTTGGCTTCATGCTGGCTATTTTCTAGCTCTATTCAGGTTTTTGGAGTTTTTTTCTAGCTCTATCGCTGATAATTTTCAGAACCTGAAGGCTCTATACCAGTGCTTCTCAAAGTGTGGTCCACGGACCACCGGTGGTCCGTGAGCGCCCCCAAGTGGTCCGTGAGTATATTGGTAAAATGTCACATTTTAAATGTATTAATTCATTTCAGTTTTCCGCACTCTCGCGGGAATATCTCCGCAATGGAGCGAGGTTAAGTTTCACTTTCGATTGCATGATATAGCCCAGCGCAACACCTTCATCACACATGTTGCTACTTGTTTGTACCATTTTCAGGTGATTTATAATCTGTTCTAGAAAAACGATGTGTTTTTTTTATATTTGTGGAGTTAGGTGGTCCGCGTGTGTTTTTTTATCGGTTAAGTGGTCCTTGGTATGAAAAAGTTTGAGAAACACTGCTCTATACAGACTATCTTCTGGTTCTTTTCTGGATCCATCCATTATCTCTTGTCTCTGTCCAGTGAATTACACTCTTGTTACTGGAGCAGCAAAAGCATACAACAGATACTTTCAGCATTATCGGAGCACGAAGTGGAAGCTTGGATGAAACACAACAGACTTCAAAACAATGAACACCCGCAATTTAGAAGAAATAAAGTTGGGTTTTACGCGTTCTAATATTGAAATCCAAACCCATGATGTAAAGACAGTAATTAAGAATAATTAAGTCATTGAATGCTCATTTCAGTAGATTTAATCAAACAAAACATAAACATATTGGACATGGCCTCAAGACTGTAACCTCTTCACATTCTGTTGAAATAGTAAATTACTAGCCATATCTTACACATTGCTGTTTTGAATCATTAATATGTGGATGACAGTTGAACTGGATGATGTAACATTTATGCCACCTGCTGGAAAGAAGACGTATCGCTCTGTTGGCGTCGTTTGGAGTGAAGCTCTCATTTCATAAACAATCTTTGAGTACAGACACCGTCCTGCAGAGAGCACACAACCCAACAGCACGTTTTTGGTCTAGCATCACTTTACAAAACGTTTGCATTAAGACACTAAGACTAGCTGGTCCATTGTAAAGGTCAGTCCACCTTAAATGAGCAGTGGGTGATCAGCAGGTGAAAGGCAGGACACAGAAACTTGGTCCTGAGGAGAAGTAACGATTATTAAACAAGAAAGTCGTCGAGTCAAGGGGTCAAAGAAATGAACATTTGTGATTATTAGCGAATCGGTTGCAGGTGGGTGAAATCAGGCTTAGGGAGTAACGTATTACATGTAACAGCATTAGGTCATCAGGATACAAAATAGAAAAATGTGTTCCCTTACAGTTGCAGAAGCAAAAACAGTCAGATAACAGGTACATTTATGTAAAACAGGGCTCATTAAAAGGTAAGGTAGGTAAGAATGGAGAAACCAGCTCGAGTGCGCTAGAATTTGAAAGTATGCAGCCGAGAAAAATCTGCCCCTTCCTTCAGACTTCCTTACAGAGCCCCTCCTCCAACATACACGAACGCGCACATGACCAATGAGGGCCTGAGATAAGTTTGTGCACGAGATGGAAGGCTGGTAGGCAGGTAGGCCATCCAGTTACTTTAGCCAGGCCGGCTAAAATAACTGGTCGTGCTTTTAACAGCGCCACATATTAAAAAAATGTTATGCGTTTATTGTCAAAGTATGTAATGTATTCATTGCTATCGGGCTGTTAAGAGCATTCCATGGAATATAGCAAAAAGGGTTTCTGAAGTGAATGACCTACTCCACCTTTAACAGGAGGGCAATGATACAAAACATTTAGAAATAAAGAACAATACATCAAATCATCCTATATCTCTCAATGGAAACTTGGAGCCCTCAATCCACAATAAAATGGTTCATCAACAGTCAGTGGTTAACGTATATATCAGAATATCAGTATGACAAAAACATTAAACATATTGTCCACTTATGTTGATAAAGATGGAGTTCATTTAAGTCTTATATGAATGTTGTGCAAAAATGTTAATCCAGTCAGGCAGATTTTTCTAATTTATGAACTGTTATATGACTAATTCATTGTCCTCTCTATCAGCTTCTATAATTTCCCCTCCTCGACTCCCGGAAATGGATTTCAGCGCGCCATGTTGAAGGTACTGTGTGTGTGTGTGTGTGTGTGTGTGTGTGTGTCCACATCTGTAGCCTGTTATTGTCTCATTATACCGCACTGTGAATTAATTCAAAGCAAATATATAAGTCGTCATGAACACAGATCTGTCCATCAGACAAAGTGCTGTGCCTCCTGTCATCATTAACGGATGTCTCTTTAAAATGACAGCTCAGAGGAGAGGATTTCTCATTTCTCTAACCGCCTGCTGCTTCCCCTCCTCTCTCCTAGGTTCCCCTCCTCGACTCCTCCGCTTAAATCTCCTGTGGGCGGGACTAAGACACGAGGATAGGAGTCGAGGAGGGGAATAGACCTATCGCTAAACCACGCCCCAAATATAATTTGTCCAATCATATCACAGCAAAAATCCCTCCTGGCAGAAAACTCGGATATCACCAGAAAAGCCGTTTGTGGGGCGCATCAAACCAAAACCAGACGTCTGTGATCGAAACCACTGTGAAAAGTTCAGTTTCTATGTTTATTATCTAGCTAATATCTGATGGTGAAACGCTGTACGTGGGGTACCTGTAATTCGGACACCAGGTACCCTGAAAGACTGGATGGAGGAGTATATTTCGTACCTTTTCCAAAGCCCAAAAGAAAACTCGACAAATGCAAGCGGTGGATTATGCTGTGTCGTCGACCACATACACAACTGAATGTGAAGACAATTACCAAGGACACTTATGTTTGCTCAAAGGTAAGGTCAATTCATAAAGACATAATATTTGACGGCATGTATTAGAAACGTAGACCAAACTATTAGTTTGCTAACGATTGACTTTGACTGCCAACTAGCTAGCGTATATCCAGCCCAGCTAGCTAACGTTAGCTGCCAACTTGTTAGCCCAGCTAACTAGCTACAGTGTTATCAACATCAACGTTTGCTGTCTGACTTTTCGTCCTCGCTAGTTAGCTGGTGTTTTTAGCTAACTTTTTCTAACTGTCTTTTCACCTCAAAGCACTTCAGAGATGGGAAGCCAACTCTGGAATATCCAGATCCCATCCGGCTCTCGTGTGTGCTGCTCCGAAAAGACACAGACCCTCACCCAAAAAAAGGTAACGTTAGTCAGCCAGGTGCATAACAGTGAAAATGATGACCAACAAGGACAGTTATAGATTTAATGTAGTGACCACCACACCACTGCTAACATTCAACATCATATGATCATTTCAATGGTTACACAACAGTCACCACTACACACGACAGGCAACAAGATTAGATATTTTATATAAAGAAATACATGGCTACCTTTTTACTCTTGCTTTTAACTGTTAACTTTCATCTGCTGTTGCTTTTATTAGCTCTTGCTTCTATTTTAATGTTATTTTAACTTGGACTCCCCCCGCGGCCATTGTCAACAGTCATTCAGGGTCGGCTTTGTTTGTCCGAGTTTTCAAAGGGGCGTGGCTTAACGATAGGTCTATTAGAGAAATGAGAAACCTTCCATGTGTTCAGCTGAGCTGCTGATTGGAGGCTCTGCCTCTCAGTTATCCTCAGTTTGAATTTCATTAAGCTGTGAGGACTGACAACAAACACGCTTGTGTCTTTTTAAATTACAATGCCATTTAAATCTTTTGTCACAAACGTTGCAGCTGAATATTTCCTCTCCTGTGTGGATTCTCATGTGTTCCTTCAAATTTCCACTCCGTGAAAAAGCTTTCTTACAGACTGAGCATCTGTATGGTTTCTCTCCTGTGTGGATTCTCATGTGTTCCTTAAATTGTCCACTCCGTGAAAAAGCTTTCATACAGACAGAGCATCTATATGGTTTCTCTCCTGTGTGGATTCTCATGTGTTCCTTAAATTGTCCACTCCGTGAAAAATCTTTCGTACAGACAGAGCATCTGTATGGTTTCTCTCCTGTGTGGATTCTCATGTGTTCCTTAAATTGTCCACTCCGTAAAAAAGTTTTCGTACAGACAGAGCATCTGTATCGTTTCTCTTCTGTGTGGATTCTCATGTGTCTCTTTAAATGTCCACTCCATGAAAAAGCTTTCTGACAGACTGAGCAGCTGTGTGCTTTCTCTCCTGTGTGGACTCTCATGTGTCTCTTTAAATCTATATTCTTTGAAAAAGATTTCTTACGAACTGAGCAACTAAAGGGTTTCTCTCTTGTGTGTGTGCTCATGTGTCTCTTTAAATGTCCACTCCGTGAAAAAGCTTTGTCACAAACTGAGCAGCTGTGTGCTTTCTCTCCTGTGTGGACTCTCATGTGTCTCTTTAAATGTCCACTCTGTGAAAAAGCTTTCTTACAGACTGAGCAGCTGTGTGCTTTCTCTCCTGTGTGGACTCTCATGTGTCTCTTTAAATGTACACTATGTGAAAAAGCTTTCTTACAGACTGAGCAGCTGAATGGTTTATTTTCAGCACTAAACCTTGGATCACTGACAGATTCATGTCTATTTTTCAGTGAGTTTGAGCCTGATGCAGGTTCTCTGGTCTCCTTCCAATCAGCACTGTCTTCAGTGTCAGGTTCAGAAGAGTCTCCAGTGTCGTCCTCAGTCTTTGGTTGTAAACTGCTCTCTGGATCTGAGTTCCTGGCTGGTTCTGGTCCTCGACAGTCATCTCCATCAGCTTCTTTTTCCATGTGTTCAGTTTGTCTTTGATGAGGCTGTGAGGACTGAGGTTTCTCTTTATCATCTTCACTCTTCACAGGGTCAGGAGTGAAAGTGGACTTGGTGATATCAGCCTCCTCCAGCTCCTGAAGCTGCTCTCCCTCCTGACTGATCCTGAGTTCCTCCTGTTCCAGCTTAATGTGTGGGGGGGGCTCTGGGTCCTCCTGGTCCAGACTGGTGCTCCACTCCTGCTGGTCAGGGAGAAACTCTTCTTTAACCACTACCAGCTGCTGGACGTCTGCAGGAAACAGGAAACACACAGTCAGAAAAAACGGTTAAGTGTTAGCATTTAAAAATGGGAGACATTTTTGCAGTCCTAATTAATGCCTTTGTTTTTATACTTTAATATTATCTTTCTTAGTCCCACCTATTGTGTATTTTTGTTAGTTCAATTCACCTTATGTAGCCCAGCCCCTTTCCACATCCAGTTAAAAATGAAAAAGGGTTTTTTCTTCTGGTTTAGCACTAGCTGCAATGTAAACAATGAATTGTATTTGGGATTGTTCAAAGCTACGCCTATAGAATGGTAATACTACAAATATATTGTAGGGCCATACGTATACAAAACATGTCTGAAGTATTTTGTTTAAAATACCAAACAGATCACCCATTTTAGCCATGCCTCATACCCCTCTATTACAGCCCTGTTCCAAAAAAGCTGATTCTGTGACCTTAGCTTTAAATGGAACAGCTGCTGCTAGCCACGCCCCTTTGCTGAGTCATGCAGCTTTCCCCTGCTAAGAGAGTTTTCTACCGGGAGAAACTCAGCTAAATGCTGCTGTGATTAAATGACATATTATGTTCCAAACCACTTCAAGCATTATTTCTGAAACAGTATGGAGCTCAAACCTTTCTCTCTCGCAGGGTTTACCGCAAGGTTCAAGGTTCTTTATTGTCAACCTAACATAGCTACAGAGTAATTATGTCGTTGAAAATCTTAGGTCACAGGCTTCTCCAACAATGCAACACAATAATACAGATACGCAGACAATATTAAAGCAATATTAAAGTATATTATATTAAAAGTAATACAAAAGAAAAACAGTTCTAAAAAATAAGTGGAATAGTGCAATACGAGTCTATATACAAGTTATTGGAATGATATAGATAATAGATAAATAATTACTAAGTAAGTAGCAGAATGTTGTGAAATTGTTTCAGAAGTTCAGGTGTTTAACAGTCTTATTGCCTGTGGGACGAAACTGTCTCTGAATCTGGTGGTTTTTGTCAGGATGCTGTGGTAATAGGGGTGTTGAAAATAATCGTTTCTACGATGCATTGCGATGCAGACGTGGACGATTCGGTATCGATGCAGTGACAGAAGATAACCGATTATTCACGTGGTAGATTTTCTGGCAGCAGCTGAACAATAAAAAAATGTTTTTTTAAATTAAAACGTCACGGTAGCAACGTAGCATTGCATTGTGGGTTACCGAGCTAGTGCAATAATGGAGGGAGGCGAAAGCAGTGCGCAAATAATAAAAACCGCTCCTAGTGTTCTGAAAGCAGACATCTGGACCCATTATGGGTTTTATCAACTAAAAAGGGAAAAATGAACTGGACAAGTCGCACACTGTGTGTAAAGTGTCACACAAAAATAAAATACCTTGGTGGAAATACCACTAATTTGAGGAACCACCTTAGCCGTTTTCACTGTGAGAAGCTAACGTCTGCCACCAAGAAAACAGCGGACCCAGCCCAGCGAAGAATTGATGAGGTGCGGTCAACTTTTCCGCCCAACTCTGAGAAAGCGAAGACAATCACCCAGTCGGTGGCAGCTTTCACAGCGAAGGACCTACGTCCTTATTCGGTCGTGGAAAACGCCGGTTTTCGCCACCTGTTAAAGACGCTGGAGCCACGGTATAAGCTCCCATCACGTAGCCACTTTACAGAAAATGTCATACCTGCACTCTACAACGGAACCAAAGCCCAGGTAATGGCGTCAATGATCCAAGCTAAAAGAGTTGCCATAACATGTGATGCCTGGACTTCTGTCGCAACGGAGTCTTATTTAACATTAACGGCACATTACATCAGCGAGGACTGGCAGTTTTTGTTGCATGTGCTGCAAACTAGAGCTGTTTACGAGTCTCACACAGGTGCGCATGTTGCGGAGCTACTGTCTCGTGTAGTGGAAGAATGGCAGCTATCAGACAAAGATGTAATGCTGGTGACAGACAACGCGTCTAATATGATCGTTGCAGCTGAATTAGGAAAATTCCCTCATGTGAAATGCTTCGCCCATACACTGAATCTTGCGTCCCAGCGGGCGCTTAAAGTGGCCACCCTCTCCAAGCTACTGGGTCGAGTCCGACGGATTGCAACATTCTTCCACCGCAGCACTACAGCGAACCACTATCTGAAAGAGAAACAGAAATGTCTGGGCCTGAAAAATCATAAGCTGATAACTGATGTTGCCACAAGGTGGAACAGTGCATACGACATGGTCGAGAGGTTCTTGGAACAACAACCTGCAATATGTGCCACCTTGCTGTCTCCAGAGGTGAGAAAAGGAGAGTCAGACCTCTGCACTCTTAACGAAACAGATGTGTCAAATGCAGTGGACGCTGTGAGTGCATTAAAGCCAATGAAGGATGCAACCACTCTGATGTCAGAAGAGAGCAATCCAACTGTGTCTCTCATTGCTCCAATAAATGCACAACTCCTCCAGAACATGACAGGCACCATTGGAGACTAACCGATGATCCACGCAATCAAGAATGCCATCACAACAGATCTCCTGAAGAGGTACAACGGTGAGGCAGAAAAGAAGATCCTTCATACAGCCTCTGCCCTGGATCCCCATTTTAAGGGACTGCCTTTTCTAACAGTGGAGGAGAGATTGGAGATCTACAGAGGAGTGACTGAGGAGGCTGCATCCTTGGAGGTATTTTCACCATGTTTCATGTAAACTTATAAAATAAAAACAAACTTTACAATATTAATAATAGTAGCTACAATGAGTGAAAACATTCTATAGTTAAAGTTAAGTTAAAGCCTTTTATTGTCATTATACACGGAGTATAACGAGATTCAGAGTGCAACTCTGTCCCGGTGTGCAAAAAATACAGACAAATACATAACACTAAAAAACACGGCAATAGGACAGACAACAACATACAATAATACGGGAAATAAATTGTTAAAAATATTGATATAAAAAATAGTAGTGGTGCACGATAATTATCGGTCCGATATTAGGAATTATGACGTCATCCCGATAAAAGTATTAATAGCCCCGATAATATAAAATATATTTTTTGGGTAAAAAAAAGAAAAAATACTGCGGTGTGGGTGGATTGGGATGAGGGGCGCTTGTTTTTCCCTCGGCTCCTCCCGTTTTGCCAGTACTGTGGTATTAGTGGTTTAGGAAGAGGGGAGTTTTTCACAAATCCAGCGCTCCCTAACTCATGCCTGGCTGTGACGTAAATGGTGTGCGGCCGTGAAGCCAGGACAGTAAACAAACATGTCGTCGGTAGTATGGGACTATTTCAAAGTTTCAGAGTTAGATAGTTCGCTTGCTATTTGTATTAACAAATGCAATGCAGAAGTTCCACGAGGAGGGAAAAAGACAACGAGCTATAATACTTCCAACCTGATTAGTCACCTGAAACATCGCCATCGCTACGATGGTGTGTTAAAAGCGTACTAAGACACCTGCGCTGCTAAACTATCGGCGAATCCAAAGCCAGCTGCAAAGGCACCGGGGCTTTTACCTATCGACGAGGCTTTTGAAAAAGGCAAGAAGTTTGCCAGAGACGACCCCAGGGTTAGTTTTGTTCATAGTAGTAATGCTCATGTCATTTGCTCACTACTAGTCTTTTTTTTACCACCAGGTGTGCAAAAACTACAGGTACATTTAATATATATATATATATATATATATATATATATATATATATATATATATATATATATATATATATATATATTATATTATTATCGGTATCGGTCTTGAGAAGCAGGAAGTTATCGGTATCGGTTTCAAAAAACCAATATCGTGCATCCCTAAAAAATTGTATATAAAGTGCATTTAAAAGTGTGGGTATGCGTGAGAATGGTTACAGTTATTGCATTATGTGTAGTGGTTGAGCAGTCTATAAGACTGAAGAATAGAATAGATGTGAGCTGTTGCATTGACTGAGAAAGTGCTAACTGCTATTTTAATGCTATTTTCTATTATTTTGTTCAAACATAGAATGAGAGGACACTCAGGAGGACAGAAGTGATTGACGGCCCTTCTGCTCCCAAAAGAAAGGCCTCATCATCATCACTGCTCGTGAGTTTGCTGGGACGGTCTTTCACTGACACTGAAGGTACAGCAGAACCCAAGACCCCCTATGCCATTGCTGAGGAGGAAATAGAGAGATACTGTAAAGCATCATCCCTCCCTCTGACTGAGGACCCTTTGAACTTTCCCCTCCTCTCACGGGTGTCAAAGCGATACTTGTGTATCCCAGGCACAAGTGTGTCTGCATTGCGAGTTTTCTCCACTGCAGGAGATGTGGTCACTGCAAAAAGAAGCACTCTCAAACCAGAACATGTGGATCAACTAGTGTTCTTGTAGAATAACCTACACATTCCCAAATGCTGAGCAGTGAGTCATGTTTTTGTTGTTTGGCACATTCAGGAAGTGCCCTGTGCTGCTATTTTAAAACATTGTTGTAGATTACAGCACTGCAGAATGTTTTGTTTTCGAGGATTTACCTTTTTTTACACTATAGGTAGGCCAGGCCTATACTATTTATTTCATTTCAATTTAATAAACATGTTGATATGACACACATGGTAGTTCAATGCTACCTGTTGTCACACTCATAATGATGTTTGGCACTTTTAGGATGTGCCATGTTATAGAGCAGAAGACAAATAAATGGTTTGATCGATTTGTAATGTACTTTCTATAGAATAAAAAAAGTTCATATTTATCTGACTGATTGTATTCATTGATGAAAAAGTATCCATACAGTAATATTGAAAATTGAGGATGCAACTCATTGTTATGCATCGTGATGCACCGTAATGCACCGGGATATCAAACCGAATCGAATCGTTGACAGGATAATCGTAATCGAATCGTGAGACCAGTGAAGATGCACAGCCCTATGTGGTAACGCCTGCCAGATGGCAGCAGACTGAACAGTTTGTGGCTGGGGTGATGGGGGTCTTTTATGATGTCTGTGAACACCTCTGCCAGCTGAACTGCACACACCCTGAGAACACGGCCAGGGATGCCATCAGGCCCAGGAGCCTTGTGTGGGTTAACCCTTTTAAAAGGATTTGCACACATCTGCCCTGTTTAAAACAAAAAGGCAGGGTTCCTGGTCCTTCTGTGCCTCCACAGCCTGAATGCTCTCAAAACGTGCAAAAAAGCTTTTCAGCTCATCTGGGAGAGATGTGCAGGCAGACACTCCCGCAGCACCCCCTGCCAGAGTCCTGCATCGGGTCGGGTACCCGACGGGTGACCCGCAAAAAAGGTGATTCGCGGGTGGTATTTTTTCAAACGCTTTTTTCCGGGTTCGGTTCTGGGTAAAACAAAGATGATGCGGGTCGGGTCGCGGGTATTACATAATAAATATATTAAAATAATAATAATTTAAATCCTCAGACCTCTCCCCGGCGGGACCGCGCATAATCATAACCTCTGCAGCGCATCAATCTGCTGCTGTGCGCGCCACATTCTAAATGGCTGAGGTGAAGCTCTCCAGCGGAGAATACAGCATTTTCAATAACACTTCATCAAGAGCGAAATCCAACGTCTGGGAGGCTTTTGGTGTCATCCTAGATGGAGAAAATAACCAACATCCCACGCTTTTTGAGACAAATATGCAACTGCGTGTGTTAATAATTGCACGTTTTCACTGCTCATATATAGGCTATGCGGGTTCGGGTCGGGTTGCGGATCTTGTGCCGACGGGTCGGGCTGCGGAACTAATTGGCAATATGTGCGGGTAGCGGGGCGGGTTCGGTATTGCACGTCGCGGGTGCGGGACGGGAGCGGGTCTTGAAAATCAGACCCGTGCAGGACTCTGCCCCCTGCTGCTCCTTTGTAGTCTTTCATTGTTCTTAGTCCCGCCCACATGTTCCGGGTGTTACAGCCTTTGAAGTCAGATTCCACCTTGTCTTTGTACTGTCTCTTTGCAATGCTGATTGCTCTCCGGAGATCATACTTAGATTTCGTGTACTCCTCCAAATATCCAGCCCTGTGCGCGATAGTGCGCGCTTCCAGCATGGTACGAACCTCGCCGTTTATCCAGGGCTTTTGATTTGGGAATATCCGTACAGAAACCTTCGGTACCACGTCATCGATGCATTTCCCAATGTAGCAGATTACTGTGTCTGTGTGTGTGTTGATGTTGTTGTCCTCAAACACACTCCACTCCGTATAATCGAAGCAGTGCTGCAGAGCAGAGTCCGACTCCTCACCCCATCGCTGTAAACTCCTTGTTTCCGGTCTGTGCCGTTTAAGTTTCTGCTTGTAAGCAGGCAGCAGCAGCAGCAGAGAGATGTGGTCTGATTTGCCGAAGGGAGGGCGGGGGAGAGCCTTATATCCATGTTTGAAAGGGGAATAAACATGGTCCAGTATGTTTCCCCCGCGCGTCGGGCAGCTGATATGTTGGTAGTATTTCGGCAGGACCTTCTTCATGTTAGCGGTGTTAAAATCCCCGGCCACAACAAACGCCGCCTCTGGCCGTGAAGTCTCGGTCTTGTCGATAATCCCAAACAGCTGATCGAGTGTCGTGTTGTTGTTGTCGGCTTTAGGGCTGAACGATTAATCGATTTTAAATCGAAATCGCGATTTTAAATGATGCGATTATCAAATCGGAAAGCCTGCGATTTTTTTTAACAATTTCATCAGAAGTGCTGTGCTCCACATGTACCAGCCATTGTTAATCAATCAGAAGTAGCCCATGATAGAAGGTGATAGACAGATTGATCCAATCACCTGCCAAGTGCTTTTGAAAGTGCCGGCCCTTTCCACATGGCTTCCAATGGAGCTTTCCTAGATGGTTTCTGAGTCAGGTTAGTAATGCTCCATCACGTGTTTCTATTACAGGGTGAATCTTAAACTGAAGCTTGACTTTAAAGCAACCCAACGGAAGTTTCATGTAAGTTTAGTTTTTTCACTCGTAGCTCGGCTGCGGGGGTGCTAGAGACGGGAGCACGTTGATACGACCTTCCTAGCCGGAGTTATGGCCGCATTTTACAATAAACTTCCGTTGGGTCGCTTAAAAACAAATATCGCAATTCGAATCGCAATCGCAATATTTGTCAGAAAAATCGCAATTAGATTTTTTTCCCAAAATCGTGCAGCCCTAGTCGGCTTGCGACGGAATATACACTGCTGTAATCACAACAGATGTGAATTCTCTCGGCAGGTAAAAAGCCTGTCATGTGATCATAAGGTGCTCTAAATGAGCGGAACAGTCCGAAGAAATAACCTTCACATCTGTGCACCAGTTGTTTTTAGTCATGACACACACACACCGCCACCTTTACTTTTCCCCGAGTTAACAGTCCGGTCCTGGCGAAAAATAGTGAATCCGTCAGGAACAATGGCGGAGTCAGGGATAGCAGGGTTGAGCCAAGTCTCAGTGAGAATTAACACGTTACAGTTCTTAATGTCCCGTTGAAAAGCAATCCGACTTCTGAGTTCATCTAGCTTATTTTCAAAGGATTGCACATTAGCCAGAAGAATACTCGGAAGAGGGGGACGATTTTCTCGTTTCCTCAGTCTGACCAGCAACCTGGCGCGGGTCCCCCGCTTGGTCTTCCTCCTGCGTCTCTCAGGTGGGACAGCAACAGGTAGCCATGGCTAGGCCTGTCGCGATAATCGATAAATTGACTTATCGTACGATAAATAAAAATGGACTCGATAACTTTTCTGAGCTCGATAAATTGCCGTTTACATAAGGATGTGACCAGCATTTTAGCTAGGAGCGCTGTGGCTGCCAGGAGCGCTGTGGCTGCCAGGAGCGCTGTGGCTGCCAGGAGCGCTGTGGCTGCCAGGAGCGCTGTGGCTGCCAGGAGCGCTGTGGCTGCCAGGAGCGCTGTGGCTGCCAGGAGCGCTGTGGCTGCCGGCCAGGCGCGCTGTGGCTGCCGGCCAGGCGCGCTGTGGCTGCCGGCCAGGCGCGCTGTGGCTGCCGGCCAGGCGCGCTGTGGCTGCCGGCCAGGCGCGCTGTGGCTGCCGGCCAGGCGCGCTGTGAGGGGCGGGGCTGACACACAGCCAGGTCAGGACACTCCGCATGCACGTGCATTAGCCAAATTAATAATATAGCGACAAGCGGGAGACAACGTGTGACTTACTCGCAAGGAATTTAAAGTGAAATGGAATTGGTTACAAAATCTAACTACACATCTCGATTCTCCGGTGTGGCAGTATTTTGGATTCAAGCCAAATCAACGAGGCGAACCAACGGACTCGAATAAGCCGGGCGGTGTGTCGCATTTGTTTAAAAAAGGTAGCGACAAAAGCAGGCAATACCACATATTTTAAACTACACCTAAAACACAACCACCCCATTCCGTTTTCCCAGCTGGTAGCAAACACGGCAGCTGGAGATGGATAGCCCCCACCTTCCCGACAGTTTACAATCAAAGATACATTTGCCCGACAATGCAAACATGTTGGTGTTCCTTGCTTGAAAACTTTGAAAAACAGATTTGGACATGGCCTGTTGAGGCATCTGGGTCTTTGACAGTGGACTGTACACTTGACTGTTGTTTTAAGGAGGTTTTTTTTGCTTGTGAGATAATGTGTGCTCATATTTATTTATATATATATATATTAGAGATGTCCCGATCCGATCACGTGATCGGGGATCGGAGCCGATCACGTGATTTTTAAAAGATCGGAATCGGGAGAAAAAGATCGGGGATCCTTAAAAAAATTATTTTATTTAATGTTACAAAACAAAAATGACCATGTTCACGTCTTAAAGTCATCCTGAGGCCTTAGTTTTGGTTTAAAATGACACAACATCATGTATGTGTTGCTTCTTTTGGGCTTGTTTTCAGACCTGGTTGCTTATTTCTCTCAAATCTGGCAACAGAGTGGGCGCAGTGTCTAATAGTAGCAGTAAGCTAACGAGAGTCTTCGTTCAGCTGGTGACTCAGGAGTCGGGACAGAGCAAATGTCAGGAGTTTGGAAGTATTATAAAATTGAAACCAAAGGCAGTGTAACAGCCAGATGCAATGTTTGCAAGAAGGAGGTTCCGCGTGGTGGAAAGAACAGAGCTACGTTCAACACGACCAATCTAATACGATTGTTTGTTTTTTCATTTTTTAACCCGTTTTTTTTCCAAATTGAATTTATTGAAATCTCCAATATCAACGTAAGAGCTTGTGCCTCTTCGGGGGGTGCTAACACTTAACCATAAACGTTATCGCTTACTTTCTCCGTCTTTATGTATGTAGATATTACTTTTCTCCGTTAATCTCCGTCACGTTGTTTCCAAAGCAACAACAACTTCCTGTCAACAGCCCTACCTCTCCTTCAAAATAAAAGCATGTCCACAAATAGGAAGCCAAGACAAATTACACTTGAGACACATACAACTGCAATGAAAGTAACAAACACAATGCGATATCCTTTTCAATTTCAAAGAACACAAATTGGGTTACATTAACAAATAACTATAAAACACTGTAGAAATAAAGGATGTAAAATAAATCAATCAATCAATCAATCAATCAATCAATAAAATACTGTAGAATAACAAAAATAAGTGGTTTGCTGCTGATTACTATTGAATTGTGTTACTCCAGTAAGATGGAAATATAATACTTTGTTTATTCATGTTATGTTAAGCTGCTGTTGTTCATTGCATTATTACTAGACTAGTTAGTCTTAAGGCTAGAATTCTGCACTAAGCCACATTTTTATTTTATTTTATTATTTGTGACTAAATGTGAACTTGTGAAGCTAGTCAAGCTACCTCTTTCCAGTAGAGTTATTTTTGTTTTGTTACTGCACTATCTGCACTCAATTTGTTTACATGGTTATTTTGAGTTGGACCACTGATAAGCTTTATTTTGTTTTGATCCAATGCTGCACAACTGAACTGATCCAATGCTGCTGTGAAAAAAAGAAGCTATATCCATGTTGGATAGAATGGATAGTTGGGTACTGTCATTTAAATAAAAAAAATAACCTTAAGGGACAACTTGAATGCTTTTTTCCTTCGTTTCCTCTTAATGCATTGCATAAAGATCGGGAAAAATCGGTATCGGCAGATTGTCAAAATCAAATGATCGGAATCGGATCGGGAGCAAAAAAAGGTGATCGGGACATCTCTAATATATATATATATATGTATATATATGTATATAGGGCTGTATATATATATAAAGCCCTAATATATATATATATATATATATATATTAGGGCTGTCAAGTTAACGCGTTAATAACACAAAAAAATGTATTGCCACTAATTATTTTAACACGATTAACGCATGTGTATTTTTTTTCCTCGGACGCCCCGTAGTTTCAGAGCGCATCGAGTTTAAAATACCATCTACAAGCTGATGCTGACAGCCCCGCTCCTGCTGCCTGCTTGCAGCAGACCACACTTCCACGCTCACCGGCAGGCACCGACTGGCTGTTGGGAGGACCGGGAGGGTGTGTGTATGTGTGGCCCGAGCGAGCGAGAGAGAGACATTACGTGTATTGTTGTTGTTAGCATCTGGTGCTAGCTAGCTGCGCTAACGGATATAAGGAGCTGTTTAAATGAAAACAGAGGAGCGACATTTCGCCACAACTGCGCCGAGCACGTGACTTTATGCAGATAGCCAGACATTGTACGAAAAGTCAGCACACTCAGCACGGATAGTAGAACATGATTGCAGCGTCCAGGCAGCTCCCGTTCGAGCATATGCCCACACACACACACCACACACACACACACACACACACACACACCACACACACACCACACACCACACACCACCCACACACACACACACACACACACACACACACACACAAACACACACACACACACACACACACACACAACACACACACACACACACACACACTACACACACACACACACACACACACACACACACACACACACACACACACACACACACACACACACACACACACACACACACACACACACACACACACACACACACACACACACACACACACACACACACACACACACATTATTGTATGAGAGAGGTTCCAGGTTGAATTGAGGTGAATATTTGTAATGTTCAGAGGTTGTTGTGTTTAATATTCATGAGAATATTTGTCATTGTTCAAATGATAATAAACATTAGCATATTTGTCCACTCATGTTGATAAGAGTATTAAAAACTTGAAACATATTCCTCTAAGGTACATTTAGAACAGATAAAAAATGTGCGATTAATTTGCGATTAATCGCGATTAACTATGGACAATCATGCGATCAATCGCGATGAAATATTTTAATCGACTGACAGCCCTAATATATATATATCTATCTATATCATCATCATAATTATTTTATATATATAATTTACACAGTGCCTGTAAACCGGAGGAGAACGCTGGCATTTCCCCTCCTACTTGAAAGACTACGGAGGGATAGGGTCTGCAAAATTAGTTTATTTTTGGGATGGGCCGGATGCTCTGACCGGTCCACTTCCTGCCCGGCGCCTCTACAACGCCTCGCGTTGACCATTTGAAATATGTCCGCAATCCTAAGGAGCAATGTTTACAGCGTTTCGTGAATCTCGGAAAAACTGTATGCAAGTAGTTTGGAGTAATTTGTGACATGTAAATCGTAAAAAATTGTAAATTGTCCGCCAGCTTACGAGCTCCCCGTTTGAGCGATCAACTGTGAGGGAATAATTCTCCTTTACTCCTAAGATATCTAACCTTTTTGCCTGTTGACGTTTATGACCAAGCCTGAGTCTGTTATCTCTCTTAAAGGTCGCATGTCATGCTTTTACGGTTATTACCCGTCCCCTTGTGTGTTATGAAGGTTTTTATGTATGTAAACAGTGTGCAGAGTCAAAACCCTCAAAGTACACCCTGTAGGGAGTAAAACTCTAACACAGAAAATACCTCTCCAAAACGCCTCGTTGGAGATACGTCATTGTCCATTGTTTACTTCCTGGGTATCGTGATGTAGGAATGGCCAGGAGCTATGACGTGATACGGTCATGCGGTACCCGGAACCAAATGGACCAATCCATGGAGCCGTTACGTTACGTCCGCGGAGCCGTTACGTTAAACCCTCGCTGATTGGTCCAAATTGACCAATCCACGGACTTCCTCACACACACACACACTCAGTGCAGGCAGCTCTGCTGATTTCTCCTCCCTGGCTGCAGGCTGATAACATACAGTTGGGATCGTGACGAAATTCTCTCTGCAGACCCATTCTCACAGCGTTTATCAACCTTTTTCTTACTCAATATCAAGCCACACTTATTGTTTTTACTTCGGCTGGGAATTTGTGTGTGCTCAGGATGAGTTTGGCTGTGTTTCGCTGTCGCTAAACAAGGAAACCACACCTCCACGGAGCTCAGCGCGATTCACAACATCCCGACCAATCAGAGCACACTGTGCTCACAGGGAGGGAGTGAAATTCAGTGAATACACGTAGTTTACAGAGATGCTGTTTGAGAAACCAATGTGAGTTTGGAAAATTGCACAATATAAATCTATTCTAGTAGACCTCAACAATGGAATTATGATCAGTGGAAATGGCATCTCAAGCGTGTGGTCAAATCGTGGCCCATGACATGTCTTGTGAATTCTCCGGGCCAATACTTGTAATAAACCACCAGTGTTTGACATCAAAGCTCCAACTCTCCTCGTGTCTCTCTGAGTCCTGACTCTCCATTGCTACAGAAGTTTCCCTTACATCAACTATTCCTTCGCAAATTAACATCACATTGGAAATGGGCTGAACTTGTCCTGGATTGAATTGTTTAGATCTTTTCCCTAGGAGGAGTTCGCAAAAATTTGCTTAAAATGCGTGAAAAATGCAAATGTTTCCAAAAGGCCATCTTTCTCGGGGGCGGGGCAAATGGAAGCCAATTACAAACATGTCCGCAATTTCATGAGGAATGTCTGTGCCAACATTTGTGAAGTTCGGAGAAACTATATATGACTACCACACAATAGGGGGCGCTACTGAGCTATTTTAACAAAAAATTAAGATTGTTTTTTTACATTCTCGAAAATGTCGTGGGCTGTGACGTGTGTCCCAAGTTTTGCGTACGAAGCTCATTTCATCCGGATAAGTGTGCAACATTTCAGGGCAAACAGACAAACGGTACGACTATGTCAATGTTTCCAAGATTATTTACACATAGGTGGTGCTAGCAAGCATGTTGGACAATTTGCACCCATTGACTCCAGAATGTCAAATGTTTCACCGGCCCTGGCGTCCGTGCAAAATTATACAACTTTTGAAGCGCCCTAAAGCCCTCAAAAACAGGCAGCAGAATAAGAATAATTCCACCAATAACAATAGGTTCCTCGCACTTCGTGCTAGGACGCCGTTGGGTCTGGGTGCCGTGTTGGCGGGACATTGCGGGGCTCGCTGCTCTGCCCTTTGAGGCTCGAGGAGCGGACAGTGTGAGCTGGGTTACTGGTGTTGTTTCCTGGTTACTGCGTGGGGACTGCGAGACACCGCGGAACTCAGCCTGAGCACATACATAAACTCACAGCCAGGCTGTTCGCTACACAGTTCGCCACACACTCACAGCCTGAGAAAAGATAAGGCTGAGTGAGTGTTTCTCCGCGATCCCAACTCGTCTATTACCAACGTTCAGGGAGCTGTATGCAAGTCAATGGGACTCCCTGATAGTTGAAAATCAACACTAAAGGTCCCCCCACTGTGTTTGATAGTGGCGCCCAGTGTTGAGCAAGTTAGTTCCAAAATGTAATCAGTGCATGACATTAAGGATTTTGGGAGATGGCCCTGTGGGCCATCTAAGCTAATTTACAGATGGCCCTAAGCCCAATAGAGATTTCCCTGAAAAATGCGCGCGGACGAAATGACGCACGCAGGGTTTAGAAAATTTAGATTTTTGCAGGTCTTAGATGATGTCTGGTGCATTCTCTAGACTGAATTATAAGATGAACCACCACAATATTATATTGTACAATTTTAATTGTATTCTTCATTTCACTTGTTTGTTTGTTCTTGTTTGTGTTTGCTCGCTTGCATATGCGGCGCGTGAGGCTCAGGTTTGGGAAGGCTGAATAACTTGTTTTACCTGACGCTGCCTGCCTCCGGCATCTATAGAAAAGAGATCAACTCAGTGAAAGCACCGCCTGCTGACCAATCAGAACTCAGTGTGCAGAGTTTAAATCTATCAAGTCATATTACAGGATAAAGGAAATACAGTTTAAACTGCCGTATGCAGAGAAGACGCCGACGTGTCGCACTTATCATTCATATCCTCACATCATCAATCAGATCATCGATCATATAATATAGCCTATCATATATTTCCTTATCTGAGTCAGCTTCTCGAGCCGTATCTGGCTGTGCAACACTCACATTGTCACATAGCCTACTGTATGCAGAAGTATTATTTTTAAGCAACACATTAGGTTGACGAAACACTCAACTCAAATGTAATTAAAGTCA
This sequence comes from Gymnodraco acuticeps, assembly GCF_902827175.1. Lineage (NCBI taxonomy): Eukaryota > Metazoa > Chordata > Actinopteri > Perciformes > Bathydraconidae > Gymnodraco > Gymnodraco acuticeps. Next base: position 454,676 of record NW_022990518.1, read on the forward strand.
GATCCACTCGTGTCTTAGATGGGGCAGTGATATCATAAAACTGTTGTACGCTTTCAAACACTCGGTAGTTATTTTTTAACCAGTTGTTATATATTCACCTTGCAGGTGCAGCTATGTGGCTTGAATCCTGGATTATATGTTTAAGTCATGGATGTTTAAAGTTCATATTTGTTTAATATTAGTTTACTTTTCATTAATGAAGTATGACGCTGCGCTGTCAGTACACTTGTCCCTGTTTGTGATTGGTCAAATGTTGCTAACCCCGCCCCTTTCACGTGAACGCCCTCTCAGCTGGAGAGAGAAACCCTGGCTTGATTTACCGAGTGGATAACCAGCGTCGTAGGACCGCTTAGCGAGATCTCGTTTGTTAGGGTTAGTTAAGATAACTCAAACATATCCAGGGTCTGTTGAACTGGCTTCGTAGAACAGGGCACAGGTGGCTGCATAGCAGCGCTAGCCTACAGTAGCCTACCCGCCGCCCCTGCATGCCCTGCATAGCTATAAGAAATACTTAATTTGTTGGTCAAGACACTTTCCATCTGATGAAGGCAAATGCCTTCCCAGATGTAAAAAAGTAGAAAACATTACATTCAGTTATAACTGCCAAAACAAACATTATTTACACTATTATGGCCCCTGTTAAAAATGTTTGTAATTTGATCTACTGTAAGTTGGTCGAACGAATGCCTCCTCATCCGGAAGCTGACCGAGCAGCAGTCGAGAGGAGCCGAGCGCATCCGCGAAGCACACACAATGGCGACGTCAGAGTTCCCGTTAGCCGGCAAATCTATATCTCTTCGGTCAAAATGTCCGGTCAAAATAATTTCCCTTTAGCGCAATACCGCTTCAGTTGCGCCACTTATGTGACAGACAAGAAGAGTACGTGACAGACAAGAATAGTCAATTCTAATGTCTAACACTTAATGTGGAGAAAGAGATGTCCTGTATGGGTTGATTGTGCGTTGATCTGTTGGTAATGCCTCGGGGTTCCGGTGGGCATGTAAACAAATGCATAATGCTGCGCTATACTTTGTGGCCTCACCCGGTTGCATAGTGACACTTATTGTTTAGGTGTCTTTTAATAAGCAGGTAGTCATATCATTAGCTAGAACTAGCTGGATCTGATCGATATGGACATAAACGCGAGTGAAGTCTAATCTGACGGGAGAGAGAGATCAGCTGCTGCTGACGGCTAACGGGAACTCTGCCGGAGGGAGAGGGTGACGAGCAGAAGTTTCACTTTCCTTTTTTATTTCAATTCCAACTTTGGTCATGAAGAATATGTTTCTCTGTTGTCCACGTTCATAAAGCATAAAGCAACAGCATCAGAGCACGGTGCAGAGTCTCTAGATGAGTTTACAGTAGTCCCTCGTTCTTATTAAACATCCATGTTGTAGTCCGCTGTATAGAAAACTGTAGTTTCCATAGTTTCCCCACAGCAGCAGACGCACATTCATGACGTCCGCTGGCGCATCATAAACACGTCGGATAGTAGGGATGTAACGGTACACGTACCGAAATAATTCGGTACGGGCCCTTCGGTTCGGTACAGGTGTGTACCGAAGTGTACCGAACGAATATAACGTTAAACGTAAAAAATTGAGAACGTGAACAACTTTTTGGAAGTAATCTCAAGTGCTGTGTCGCAGCATTCAAAGTAATTTGCTCACATTGGGTTCAACGCGTCATAGAGCGAGCAAGTCATTTCATTGGATGAGAGGCATACTATGAGAGCTGGTCAGAGGGATGCGTTCAAATGTAGTCAGTAATTTGAGGAACTGTCGAAAATTAATGGCGAACGCAGATAAAGTTGAGCTCGAAAATCCTCCAGCATCATTGAAGTCTCCGGTTTGGGAACATTTTGGTTTCGCAGTTACGTACAAGGATGAAGGACAAAGACAGGTGGACCGAACCAAAGCTGTTTGTCGGCATTGTTCAACTAATATTGGTTACGCGGCTGGCAATACATCAAACTTGCACACTCTTGAAAAGGCATCACCCGAACGTGAATATCACCGGTACCAAAAGAAAAAAGACTGAAGTGCAAACCCAACTCCCACTAGCATTTAAGCCTCCACCACTCGCAGAGAGTTCAGACCGAGCCAAAGCTATTACAAACGCCAAATATCCTTATGTTGCCATGTTAGCAAAGCGCTACCTGGCTGTATCTGCTACCTCTGTCCCTAGCGAGAGGGTGTTCTCCACAGCAGGATACATTGTTAGTGCCAGCAGATCTGCCCTTTCAGCAAGCAATGTGGACAAGTTAATTTTTCTTTAAAAAAACATGAAAATACAATGACAAGCAAGTCCTAATGTCAAACTGGCTGCTTAGGAACTAGTACAGTACAGTTCAAATACAGATTATTTCAGTTCATCGAAAAGCTGCACCTTAATGTTTATTATATTTTGTATTTTTTTGAGTGAAGATTCACAGTTTAATAAAAAATAAAAAACCCAAAACTAATAGTTTATGTTTTGTGAGTACTAGTAGCCTACAGTAAAGTTCAAATACAGATTATTTCAGTTCATCGAAATGCTGCACCTTAATATTTATTTTATTATATTTTGTATTTATTTGAGTGAATACATTATTCACAGTTTAATAATAATAAAAAAATATATATATATATATGTTTTGTGAAAAAAAATTCTGCTGTACCGAAAACGTACCGAACCGAACCGTGACCAAAAAACCGAGGTACGTACCGAACCGAAATGTTTGTGAACCGTTACACCCCTATCGGATAGTGAAAGTGCATTTGGATTCTCTAAAGTACTGCAGTCTCTTCTCCTAAGTCCTTTTGAATTCTCCTATCCACTATCCCTTAACCCCGTGACATTTCACTCAGAAGTCAAGGAATAGGAGATAGGGTTAGAATTAGGGATGTCCCGATCACCTTTTTTTGCTCCCGATCCGATTCCGATCTTTTGATTTTGACAATCTGCCGATACCGATTTTTCCCGATCCGATCTTTATGCAATGCATTAAGAGAAAACAAAGGTAACAGATAACGGCTGGTCATCCAACGCGATGAATTCAGCTATCTTGGCTGTTATTTGTTTGGCCTTTTCACTGTTCTGGGGCAGTTTCTCTTTCCTTTTAAAAGTCTCTGAAAGTGCCGGTTGTTTCAGGGCCGTTACCTGAGTGGCCGCTGTGTACTCGTCGTGTTGTTGTTGGTGTTTGTTTCTCAGGTGGCGTATTAGATTGGTCGTGTTGAATGTAGCTCTGTTCTTTCCACCACGCGGAACCTCCACCTTGCAAACATTGCATCTGGCTGTTACACTGCCTTCGCTTTCAATTTTATAATACTTCCAAACTCCTGACATTTTCTCTGTCCCGACTCACCAGCTGAACGTAGTCTATCGTTAGCTTACTGCTACTATTAGACACTGCGCCCACTCTGTTGCCAGCTTTGAGAGAAATAAGCAACCAGGTCTGAAAACAAGCCCAAAAGAAGCAACACATACATGATGTTGTGTAATTTTAAACCAAAACTAACACCTCTGGATGACTTTAAGACGTGAACATGGTCATTTTTGTTTTGTAACACTAAATAAAAATAAAAATATTTTATAAAAAATTAAAAATCCCGATCCCCGATTTTTTCCTCACGATTCCGATCTTTTGAAAATCACGTGATCGGCTCCGATCCCCGATCACGTGATCGGATCGGGACATCTCTAGTTAGAATTTAGGAGCTGATTTTTGGATTATCGGAACGCAACCCTGGTTTACTAATCTACCCGCACATTTTTTCTCTGGTGTCGGAATGTCTCGCGGTGTTGGTAAATTCTTAAAAAACAAAACACCATTTAATTTCGGGTTAAAATGTGTTGTAACTTGTAACTGCGTTATATATATATGTATATAATAATGACCATAGGGGCATAGAGCTGCCATCCCCACCATACGTCATCTCACATAATTCAGAGCTGATTGGCTATAAGTATGTGTGCCGCGAAAAGTGTGGTGTGTGAAGAGGAGGAGAGAGACGCGTCCTAAAACCCGGAAGTAAGCTGCACATGGCTTCCCTCCACAAAAAAGCAATGAGATTTCTCCATAGGATTTTAGAAAATAGCTCAAAATAAGATCTGTGGGAAACGTAGCTGTTAGATAAATGTACGTTTTGTTCAGCCGGATAATATCCACATGTCTACCCTACTTTTATAATCATAAATCTATCGATTAGATTTATGATAGACTTTTGAAACTACAAGAAGATAAGGAGGACTTTTACAAAAAAGTAATAGAGATTTTTGTCCAGAAGGATAGGCAAATGGACTTCATCTTCAAGTCAAGGTAAGACCACAATTTTATTGAAAATGGGATCTTACTAAGAGAGAACAATTCAATATTTAAATGATAAAATTACATTTTGTGGGTATCCTTCTGTTGAACTGTCTGTTTAAAATTAATTGAAGCATCAGACTAAAGAGGCTTTTGAAAATAATATTATATTTTGATTTAGGTCAAAATATAATATTTGTAAACCTGAAGAGTCAGTGGCAGTGCCTCATCAGCCATGAAGCTCACTGCAGAAGCTTATATATAGACATCTACGTTTTTTGTGCCCCACCACTTTTGTACATGTAGAAACGCCACTGGTTACACCCAACACTGGTAGCGCCAAGGGATTCTGGTGTGTGAGGAGCTCCACTGATTGGTCCATTTGGACATGGTAACGTCACCATACTCAGGAAGAAAAAAATGGAAAAAGATAAATCTCCAACGACGCGTTCTGGGAAAGCATAGACAGTAGGGGTGTAACGGTTCACAAACATTTCGGTTCGGTACGTACCTCGGTTTTTTTGGTCACGGTTCGGTTCAGCAGAATTTTTTTCACAAAACAAAACATATATATATTTTTTTTTATTATCATTATTAAACTGTGGATAATGTATTCACTCAAATAAATACAAAATATAATAAAATAAATATTAAGGTGCAGCATTTCGATGAACTGAAATAATCTGTATTTGAACTGTACTGCACCTAAGCAGCCAGTTTGACATTAGGACTTGCTTGTCATTGTATTTTCATGTTTTTTTAAAGAAAAATTAACTTGTCCACATTGCTTGCCGAAAGGGCAGATCTGCTGGCACTAACAATGTCTCCTGCTGTGGAAAAAACCCTCTCTAGGGACAGAGGTAACAGATACAGCCAGGTAGCGCTTTGCTAACATGGCAACATAAGGATATTTGGTGTTTGTAATAGCTTTGGCTCGGTCTGATCTTTCTGCGAGTGGTGGAGGCTTAAATGCTAGCGGGAGTTGGGTTTGCACTTCAGTCTTTTTTCTTTTGGTACCGGTGATATTCACGTTCGGGTGATGCCTTTTCAAGAGTGTGCAAGTTTGATGTATTGCCAGCCGCGTAACCAATTTTAGTTGCAATGCCGACAAACAGCTTTGGTTCGGTCCACCTGTCTTTGTCCGTCATCCTTGTACGTAACTGCGAAACCAAAATGTTCCCAAACCGGAGACTTCAATGATGCTGGAGGATTTTCGAGCTCAACTTTATCTGCGTTCGCCATTCATTTTTGACAGTTCCTCAAATTACTGACTACATTTGAACGCATCCCTCTGACCAGCTCTCATAGTATGCCTCTCATCCAATGAAATGACTTGCTCGCTCGATGACGCGTTGAACCCAATGTGAGCAAATTACTCTGAATGCTGCGACGCAGCACCTGAGATTACTTCCAAAAAGTTATTCACGTTCTCAATTTTTTACGTTTAACGTTATATTCGTTCGGTACACACCTGTACCGAACCGAAGGGCCCGTACCGAATAATTTCGGTACGGGTACGTGTACCGTTACACCCCTAATAGACAGGTATTTTCTGTGTTAGAGTTGTACTCGCTACGGGGTGTACTTTGAGGGTTTGTGACTTTGCAGACCATTTACATGCATAAAAAGCTATATAACACACAAGGGGATGGTTAATAACCAGAAAAGCATGTCATGGGACCTTTAAAGAACCTGTGACAGCATCCCAACAACTGTTGTGCAATGAAATATTGGGCTACTAGTAATCTCAAACCGTCAGTTTAAAAAAGAAAAAGCGATACCGTTCCGTTAAATATCAATAATTTCGAACATCGCGGGGAAATTCCTTCGACTCATTTTGAAGTTTTGGGGGAAGCCGGAAGTGACGTCAATGCGGGAACGCTTCACTGTGCAGCGAGAGAGCCAAACACGGACAAAGTGTGTTGTCATGCGTAGAAATGGTGAATTACTGAGTTTAGGCACGTTAATAACGTTTTAATGAAGTTGACTACAGCAGTGGTTCCCAACCTTTTTTGTCTTGTGTACCCCCTGAGCCTTTTGTCATACCATGAGTACCCCCTCACTCATACGTGCTGATGATCCTTCACAAGTAGAACGTAACTGATTATTGAATGAAAATAACTTTATTTCATCTCCTTAAATTTGAACATCTAATTCTCAGGCATTTTCTTAATTTTAACTTAAATCACTCAATAAAAATGAATATGTTGCCTTGAAAATAAATAATATAATCAAATAAATACATATGAAATCAAAATAATCAACTTATCTTTGCTATATATATATCTTGTAACATTTAGGCTTAAACCATGGAGCCCCTTTGAATAAGTCCCCTTTAAACAGGCATTTAAACTTTAATTCAGGAACAAAACACTTAGCAAAATAATATCCAGAATCAGTATGGCCTAGCAGTTTCTTTTCACCAGTCATTTACAACTTTTTTTTGGGATGGGGGGGGGGGGGGGGGGGGGGTTAAGCACAGTTAGTATATGTTTATAAAACGGACAAGTCAAATCAAGCAATCTGATGTTTCTTAGCCGTGATATAATGAGCGTAGGCCTATATCCAGGGAATAGTTATTGTTACTTTTCACAAATCAGTATCCCTCCGCGTCTGAGAACCGTTATAAAATCCTAAACTAAACTTTATATAGTAAACTAACTAACTAACTAAGCTTAAGATGGAAACATTTAAGGTTAACTTCGACCTCCGGGGTGGGCTTACTATGGAGGAGTGGATTGAGGAGTGGATTGAGAAGTGCCTATCTCCAGAAAAAAAAGCACCTAAACGACGACATTCGCTATCTGTTATTGTTGTTGCATAGCAACATGTGCAGAAGGCAACGGAGGGACGATTTTATTTTATTCCCGGGCTGATTTTTAGTCCCAGTCCGCCACTGAACGTAGCTATTATGTAAGGTAGTTGTAAATCAAACAAGTGCAGTACATGCTATGTTATAAAGCCGTGGAGGGCGGGAGTTTATAAACCAAAGAGTAACCGCCCTTACGGGACGCTGTAATAAGTAAAGCGAACGCACCCGCAAGGACACCTGGCCTCCTATTGGTTGAGGGATTTTGACAGGATTGTTGCACAAAAGTTTCGAGCGCGCACAGAATAAATCTGAGAGCAGAAAAAATCTGTAAACAGCAATATATCTGAGTGCAAGCGTACAGTTTGAGCAGAAGCAGAGCTAATCTAAGTGCAAGCAGGCACTATTGGAGTGCGAGGACAGGGTTTGAGGGAAATAAATACATAAAGTATGCTCTCAAATTTAAATACCGCGCTCTTGAATAAAGATAGGGAATAACCTCCATAGTTTATGTCCGACGCATCTTTGTAACGCACGAAGGACAGGAGCTGCGCTTCTCCACTCACATCTGTCATTTCATCCAGCTGCAAAGCGAACTGACCGGCTAGTTTTATTTTGTTCACCACTTGTTCAATTATATTAACAGACATATCATTGATCCGACGGGATACGGTGTTATTCGACAGGGAAACTTTCTTGAGTGCTTCGGCTGCTTTCTTGTCTATCATAATTTCGGCCAACGCAGTCGCTGCAGGGAGAATGAGCTCAACAATAGAGTGAGGTTTTTTTGATTTAGCCACAAGCAGGGACACGGCGTAAGATGCCTCGAGTGCTTTCATTGACACATTCGTGGCTTTCATCATTACTGTCTGGCTCGACTTAAATTCCGACAGCTTTCGTCTGTAAAATTATTCACTTTTATCGACACTTCCCGAGTGTTTGGTGCTCTGGTGTCTCTGTAAATGCGCTGGCTTCATCGCACTATTAGCCAGGACTTCACCGCAAAAGAAGCACTGAGGCTGCGGTGGGTCCGCAGAAGTATAAATGAATCCAAATAATATATATGTTTCACTGTACTGCCTTGGTTTCAGTTTGGCCTCTTTCTTACGTTTCTCGGCGGGCTCCTCTGAACTCTGGCCTGAATCCAGAGCAAGCGGACGTTTCAGCCATTTATCCATAGCGCAGACATACCAGTATTTTTCTGGCTGCAGGTAAACAGCTGTTTTCATTGTGGGATTTTGGCGCGGTTGTGCGTGCCACAGACTATTGTCTCCCTAGGGAAACAAATCGCGCACTATCATTTTTGACGGGATTATTATTTGTTTTACTTGTCACCTTGGAATTCCACGTACCCCCTACAGTTCCCTCGCGTACCACTAGGGGTACGCGTACCCCCGGTTGGGAAACACTGGACTACAGTATATTCATATTTGTCAGTGCTTTCATGTCAATTTGGCGAACATAAACATAAATGATCGTGGTGAAGATGATGATTACATTAGGATTAAAAATCGGTAGTGAGAGCTACTGAATTTCCTCCTGTAGGATGTGATATAAAAACAAATCGATTATTTTTGTAGTTGTAAACTCAAGTGGATGAAACTACATTTATTAGTGCTTTCATGTCAATTCGGCGAACATATGATACATTAAATGATCGTGAGGATGATGATTAAAAATCGTTTGTGCCGGTCTGCATTTCCTGATGAGAAAACAAACCGATGCTTTTTGTAGTTGTAGTACACCAACAAGGATTAAACGTGTGTTTTTTTACCACAATGTTGGGGAAATTAATGGATAAAATGCACGGATTATTATTATTCCCACTCCGATCGGGACACTAGGTCCACCGTTTCCCCGCAGCGAGGCCCCCCCCGTTGACAGTTTACGTGGGCTGGGTGCAGTGGCGGACTGGCCATCGGGACGAATCCCGATGGGCTGGTACCGAAGTGGGCCGGTCGGATAAGTCACTAGCACATCATCCCCCACTCCCCCGTTGACAATTTACTAGCGGTACCGAAGTGGGCCGGTCGAGAGTCCCGGGATGATTTTTAGTCCCAGTCCACCACTGGCTACATGACCGTATGATCGCCCATATTGACGCACCTAATTCCTAAACTTCTAACAGATACAACATAAACCGATCCTTCAGCCTCATATGAGCTCTCAGACACGTTTAAAATTAAACTGTCTGAGCTTGCTGCTGTGTGCGCCATCGTGCGTTTACATGCAGATGCTGGGATCCTGAACGGTGCCGCTGGAGCGCTGTGCCCGGAATGACGTCACACATAATTTGGCGGGACTTGAAGAATCCCCGAGAAGATCCAGAAATGGTCAACATTGAAGGGCAGATAAATGGTTATCAAAGTACAAATATCCAAAATCAGTTCAGTAACGGTTTTCAAGGGGACAATATTTACTCAAATTGATGGGTTTGGATGATGGGGGAAACTCGTGTCACAGGCTATTTAAGAAAAAAACAGCCTACATCACAGCTCTATATTGGATTTCATTTATCTTGTTGGCAGCTCATCCCTTAAAAACAGAAGTCTCAATAGTGTATATATACACATATAAACATATATATATATATATTTATTATAATAACATGACATATGAAGGATCTATTTCAAGCTTGTTATGTATGTAAGTTATTAGGCTTCTTTTATCTACTAAAATTTGTTAGAAAATGTAATCAAAATGTTATCAACATGAATACTACTGTGTAATATATTTGTACATAAATATTTAAGAATTACAATATGAGAAAAGCACAAGTTTAATTTGTGGGCCATATTTCATTATACTTTTTGAATTAGCTGAGGGCCGATTCAAAATGGCCAGGGTCATTTGGCCCTCGGGCCGTAGTTTGGCCTGGTTTAAAGTGTTAATTAAGAGTAAAGGGAACATACCTGCTCTGTGTATCCGAAGCTGAGGCTGTAAAGCAGCGTCCAGTAGTTTCTGGAGTCTCTTGTTCTCCTCTTTTGAACGAGACAGCTCCTCCTCGTACTCTGCCATCGTTTTTTCAAACAGAGCAAATATCTCTTCACCAGGAGGAGTGAGTAGCAGCTTCTTCAACGAAAGCAGCATTTGGTCTTTACTCATATCTACTAGATCACCTTTTCCTGCAAACTCCGTTAAACACACTGTTCCTTTCTCTCCATCAAACTCTCAATCTGACTACCAACGTGTTTCCAGCTAGCATGCTAAGCTAGCTCCTATAGTCGGAGGTAAACGCTCCAGAAAAAAGAGCACACAGTCCATTCGGAGGATTCTCCAAACGCACAGATGATGGATCAGTAGTGCTGGAGCTCACACAATGTCTCAGGAACACAGAAAGACAGAGAACCGTAGTGACCTAGCGACGAGACGCCACCCGGGTTCTTCTTCTTCTTCTTCTCTCGGTTTTTCTTCTTCTTCTTCATTGGTGTTTTTTGGCGGTTGGCAAACCAACTTGTAGGTGCATTACCGCCACCAACTGGACTGGAGTGTGGACAAGAGACTGCAGAAAACAATAAACAAAAGAAAGAAAATAACCAAAACTCTGGATTATTTTTTATTTAAAATTGACTATTCTGACGCAACCCCAGAGAAGTGAGAAGTATTATGATATTCCTGCTCCTCTTGCTCCCAGGAAATAAACTTAAAATAAGGAGACCTGTTGTGCCGTAGATTGAAGCCCTGTTCGCGGGGACGCGCAAACGTGACGTCATCGCCTGTATTGAGCGTTCGTCTAGTTTAATAAACTTTTCTCTCTCTTTTGAATGATATATTTCCCATCAGATTAAACAGCAAACGGCTGAATAAATAATGTGCATACAATTGCGAGGAGGCTCGTTTTAAGGACACTTTTCATATAGTCACAATCTTCGTATTGGAACAAACTTCCGTTTTTGAGTGCAGTCCCACTCTGTTATATTCCTCCTTCCTACAGAACAGACAATGACAGGATAATATGTCATTTGTGAGTATAGTCCTATTTCTTAAAACCTTCTCTGTTGTTTAAGTGTCTGATAACCACGAATAGTAAGCAATTATATGACAGTAATGATATAACATATGTCAGACACTGTGTTATTTTCAAGCAAGCCTAAAAGATAATGTGTTCAAACTGGCTTCACTCGCTTTAATTGCTCCTTTGAATGTAATTTTCCTCTGTGGTTTCCTACTCAACACATGTTTGTATTGTAATGCCACTCATATTTTATTTGTTATTGTATTTTAATAAGGTGACATTGAATGCTTTGAAAGGTGCCCTAAAATAAAGTGTATTATTGATCTTATATCTTATATCACACTATTAATGTTCCTTATTTTAGATCTGCACTGTTCTCTATAACATGTTCAGCAGAGCAGGTATTTCTCCTGTCAGATATGGCACCCCCCCTACAACTTTGTCCAGGACAGTCACAACTTCACCACAATCACACTGGTGCTTGCTGTTCCCCTCTAGTTTGTGCTCACACAAGCATTTTACTCTGGGCCCTGCAGGTGAAAAACTAAAGAGGGGCTTCAAAATCCGGCAGATCAGGTATTGGTGCTGCCGGATTTGGAACCCCTCCTATATCTTTCTCCAGGATAGTCACAACTTCACCAAAATCACACTGGTGCTTGCTGTTCCCCTCTAGTTTGTGCTCACAAAAGCATTTCACTCTGGGCCCAGCAAGTCAAAAACTAAAGAGGGGCTTCCATATCCGGCAGTGCAGTTGCTAGAGCTGCCGGATTTTGAAGCGCCCACTATAATTTTGGCCAGGCTAGTCACAATGTCACCAAAATCACACTGGTGTTGCATGTTCCCCTCTTTATGCTCACCAAAGCATTTCACTCTGGGCCCTGCAGGTACAAAAATAAAGAGGGGCTTCCATATCCGGCAGTGCAGTTGTTAGAGCTGCCGGATTTTGAAGCGCCCCCTGTAATTTTGGCCAGCATAGTCACAGACTCACCATAATCACACTGGTGCTTGCTGTTCCCCTCTAGTTTGTGTTCACAAAAGCATTTTATTCTGGGCCCTGCAGGTGAAAAACTAAAGAGGGCTTAAAAATCCGGCAGATCAGGTGTTGGTGCTGCCGAATTTGGAAGCCCCTCTTTAGTTTTGTACCTGCTAGGCCCAGAGTATGTTCTTATTATACATCCATGCTCAATACAGGCGATGACGTCACCTTTGCGCGTCCCCGCGAACAGGGCTTCAATCCACGGCAAGGCTTCAACCTACGGCATAACACCGGCTTTACAAGGTTTCGGTGAGTAATATGAGTGCAATGTGTAACGTTAATGTCAGCTAGCTAACATTAGCTAACAAGGTACACTAACGTGTTTTGTTTTAGCAACTAGTTTTCTCCTTAAGAACTTCGTGGTCTCTGTGTATGCTGTGGATAACATTAGTGTTCACAAGAACAAGGTACACTCCCGTGTTTTGTTTTAGTTGCTCTTCAGATTGAAGCGGCCAGTTTTATATCGACTATACTGTATGTGTGATCTCCTTTTACATCTCGTTGTGTCATTTGAGTTTATTTGCTGTGTGTAGATTCAAGGATTTTGGTTATCTTGTCAATTTGTTTGGTTATCTAGGCACAGCTGTGTGTGACTCCCTCTGGTACACTGGTATGTGTTTTCCTAATGTAGAGAGCATTGATTAATTAATAAACTACACACTGAGTCTAGATCCTGACCAAATGCTTTTTTATTGTTGATCAATTGTTTTTTAAAAATGTATTCATACACATTTAGAAAAATACAATGTACAATCACAACCAATACAACACAAATTACAAAAAATACAGAAAAAACAAACAATAACAACAATCAGACAAGAGGACAAAACTATGGAAAAATAAACCCTCCCACCCCCAGATCCGGACCATCCTTGTATTATTGCTCATTCAATCTATTATAGCATGCTAACAAATGGTACTTACTTTATTTTTACAGATCTGCATGGGAGACGATGGCGCGATGCAGAGCGCTGTCTGTGATTGTGCACGGGGGATGTACAAATGCAGCCACGCTGCAGCATTGGCAATATTTGCCATGTGGCAGATCAGCTCCACAGATGTTGAGTGCCAGTGGAGGAAGCCTGGCACTTAAAAAGTAGTCCAGCCGGTGTCTCAACTTTACCAACAGCGAGAGGAGACATACAACCCACTGGCCAGAGACATCGCCACTGAGGATGTAGACTGGTTCAGGTCTGCACTGAGGGGCGCACAGTGTGGCATGGCATGGCTTTTGTCACCTGAGCCAGAGCCGCGGCCTCAACATCAGGCCATGGTCACAGTCCCGGAGCTGGTGAAGGAGCATGGGGGTCGGGGGCTTGAGTCAATTCTTGCCTCAATGCGACTGAGCAGAGACCAGAAAGCTGCCATCCAGACAGCCACCGTATGACAGCGGACAAATCCTCAGTGGCAGTTACACAGGCGGGGCAGGTTGACAGCCAGCAATTTTGGTGCTGTGCTGCGGTCGGGACTTTCATCCACTCCATGCGCGTCCCTCATGAAGAGGGTGCTTGTGGGGTACAACTTGGACGGAGTCATGGCTGTCAACTGGGGGGTTGTAAACGAGGCCGAAGGGGTGAAGGCTTTTGTGGAGGCCTATCGGGTGACAGTGTTCGAGTCTGGTCTCTTTGTGAGTGAGTCGGGTGTTTTGGGAGCATCACCCGATGGACTTGTGCAGCCATCTGCCCTGCTGGAGGTGAAGTGTCTACACAGCCAGAGGAACATGACCATCGCGGAGGCAGTCCAGTTACCATCCTTCTGTCTCCGTGAGGAGGGTGGGTCATATATTCTCAAGGAGAATCACCCATACTGGCACCAGGTCCAATGGCAGCTGCACATCACAGACCGGAGTCTCTGCTACTTTGTTGTGTGGACCACGAAGGAGGCGATCATCATCCCTATCCCCAAAGACCCTGCATGGCATGGAAATCTCCTCCTCCTGGAACAATTCTACACCCAGCATATGCTCCCTGTGTTGGCCAGTAGAGAGGAGGACATTTAAATAAACATACTCTTAACACCCTCGGACTCTGCGTTGTGTTTCGTATGTGTGATGGGGTGTTATGCAGAGGGGAGGAAAACAGGACACAGCAGATTGGGATTGTGGTGGAGATGCTGAGCAGTTATTTAATTGTTGCATGTAATTATTATTATACTGCGTGCTTCTTAGTTATTCCATCTTTTGCTGTAACTTGGATCTGTATGTAACTCTATATTTACTTGTTATCTACCACATTTCCTTCTACATCATACACCATCATTATACATGATGGTGTATATAGGATATATATATTTGTATACATATCTGTAAATTGTATAATTTAATTTTTCGTATTTGGGATTGTTGGAAATGTCTTTTTGATCTCTCTGTCTATAAACACAAACTGAGTAAGATTGACAATAAAGTTGACTTTGAAAAATATATATATTCTTTATGAAAATAGTTGACTGTTGTCAAATGAATCCAAATGAAACGTTGGACTGAACTACAACCACGCCTTTAAATCTCTACGGACTGTTTTTCAGTGGGATGGCAAGTTCCTATCTTTAAACATTTATTAGTTTTTTCTCATAACAGATTTGATTTTCTGAAGTTAATTTAACTTTGCCGACCATGTAAGGTCATTATTAAAAGGTACAATCAATTTGTTTAGGGTTGACTAAAATAATGAAAAACATTCCTTTGGATAATTTACTGACAGAATAAGAAACTCAATGATGCTCTACTCACCTGTTCCCTTTTTATAAAGTGAAACAGTTGAAACGATAGATTTTAGTAAACTTAAAAACAACCTTCTCCAAAAACTATCAAGGAATATACCGAATACTTGTTTTAGAACTTTATTACATATTTTTATAGAGTTTGAATGATCCATAATTGACAGAAGCTTGTGTTTACACTGACCTGTTACTCATATATTAATGTCTTTGTAACTTCAGTAAACCACTACCTCACTAATTTCTTTCATTCACCACGGTTCAGTAAACTGATACATGAACCAGTTTAATCATTATAATAACGTAGGATTGCAACTAGTGCTGCGTAGTGCTGCGTACCTGGACTCACATTCAGGTTCAGGTCCAGACTCAAGTCCAGAGGTTCAGGTTCAGGTCCGGACTTATAAGTCCGGACCTGAACCCATGGCTTGTGTCAAGTTGTGTGAGTAACTAAAGTGAACTTATTGTGAGCTAATTATCAATTGAAAATTAACTCATAATCAACTCAAATTCAAACTCGTCAGGTTTATTGTGCTCCCTTCCAACTTGTGTCTACATTTCTCTACAAAGTACAAATGTAAAAAAAAACAATGACTTATGACAGTAACTACAGTGAACTACTACAAAGTTAAAACTAAATCCCTAAAACGTTGCTGAAAGGTAGAGTGTAGAGTAGACTATACGCATTACACTGTTACACACCTACTATACAGTATAGGCTACACTGTAGTGACTGTACAGTCAGAGTGTACTGTACTGTCTGTACACCATGTATTTTCTACAACTCTACATGTGTACATTATACAGTACATACTACATACATAGTGATGTACATACATACTGTTAGAAATTAAAATCAATGTTGATATGGCGTAATTTTGAATTAAATACACTATTTAATTTAAATCAGTTTTATTCTGAAAAAACCGGAAGTTCACACTATTAACTTAATACTTTTATTCTGAAAATTCTTCACTTCCGGTTAGCATTAGCATGTGGCGAAATGCTACGTTTTCAAACCGTGAATCGAAGGTGAAATTACATGTGATGTTGTACACTGAGCACACTGGGATTAGCATTTATTGAGGCTGAATAACGTTTATCAGGGAATGTTTAAATAACCACAGACACCAGAATATACGTAAGTGCTAGTTTTTTTGCGAGTCCAAGTACCGGTTCCCGACGTTCCGGTTTCAACCGGACTTGAACCGAAACTTTTTACAAGTCCAGTACCGGTTCGGCGTACCGGTACGCAGCACTAATTGCAACTCTTTGAAACTGTAGGTGGCTCTTAAAAGAGCCGTTGTGTTTGAGTGTGGTGGTCTCAGGTCAGTCTAAGCCCTCTCCGCGGATGCGGCGGGCCAGCTGGATGTCCTTGGGCATGATGGTGACCCTCTTTGCTTGGTTCATCTTACTGGGGGGGGCAGCTACATGGATGTCGGTGCAGTCCACAATCATTGTGCAGTTGAAGGCAGAATTAATTTATTATTGACTCCGAATGAAGCACAACTTCAATGTCATACAATACATTGACTTTATTTGTAATTGTGTAAAAAAATATGAGCATTGATTAGCAAGCAGGACCTGCAGGAACAGAGAATGGTGATGGATGGAGCTGGGAAGAGAGAAGAATAAAGAAAACAGATCAACTTTTTATCAGATATTAAAAATTCAATTTCAAAACAAGTTGTCGCTCCTACAGTTTTCTAGTATGTAAAGATGATTTCACATGACCTATACAAAATATCACACTCAATACATGTGTCTCTCTGGGGGGTGCATTGTGCCTTTGATGTATATAAATCTTTTTTCTTGTTTTGTATCTATATCTACGCCGGGATCCGGAGTCGAGGCTGATCCTCTTGCTGTAGTCCTGTGTCTTGGATCCTCTATCCTGAGTTCTGGATTAAGTCGTGGACTTCGGGTCGTGGCTGAACCTGTCTCTGCGGTCCTGCCTTGGGTCTCGTCATGCTGCTTCCCTGATGGCTTCCACAGGATTGTAACTGACATCCTCGTGGATTCATCTTCTTATTACAGACACATGCATTTCCTAACATTCGGTCTATATGCTGTAAAATGTATTATCTCTTCGATTTACACACGGCATCTATTGCACGTCTGTCCGTCCTGGGAGAGGGATCCCTCCTCTGTTGCTCTCTCTGAGGTTTCTCCCATTTTTTCCGCTTAAACTGTGGGTTTTATCTGGAAGTGTTTCCTTGTACGATGTGAGGGTCTAAGGACAGAGGGTCTAAGGACAGAGGGTCTAAGGACAGAGGGTCTCAGGACAGAGGATCTAAGGACAGAGGGTCTAAGGATAGAGGGTGTCGTATTGTCATACTGATATTCTGAACAATCTGTGCTGTTGTATTTGCTGTAAAGTGTCCCTACTGTAGGCTATTTTTATTATATGTACAGCACTGTTGGCTCGACCAAAAATCGTTTATAAATGTGCTATATAAATAAAACTTGATTTGATTTGATAAATAATATACCATAACCAAATACTATTACCTACAGTGGAAATCAGGTTGCCAGAGCAGGTCAGTCCAGTGTGCATGTTCCTCAGGGTCTCAGCAGTTACAGGTGAGGTAAAGAAAATAAAAGAGAAAAAGGTCAGTAACAACACTTTAAAGTAACAACACTTTGAATAATTATCTCTTTTAATAATTTTCTCTCAGTAATCACTCAACTACTGTCTTTCCAACAAACAGATTGACTCACCCTCACTATCATCACAATGAAACACGTCCAGAAGAATGTCATGCAAAGCTGCCTGCCTGCCTTCGACTCTCCCTGAACTGCCTGATCTTTTAATGTTCAATGTTAACCATTTGTGCAGATAGCATTAAGTAGAAAAGATCGCCGATGCTAATGTAGCGTTAGCCTACCTCCCGCCCCCTTAGCACCTGGTGGAGGGGGCGATAGGCTACTCTTCAAATGTTTCACAAAATACTTACCATCATGACTACTCTTACTGTTTAACATTTTGGTTTACTTCATGTTAAGGCTAATACAAATGACAAGGCTAAGTAATGTGATGCTAACTAACGTGCTCGCTACTAGCTAGGTAGCTAACTCAATCAATCAATCAATCAATGTTTATTTATATAGCCCAATATCACAAATGTTACATTTGTCTCAGTGGTCTTCACAGTGTGTACAGAATATAACTTGACTATGTTCCATGCAAAACATGTATATTACCTGATATGTTTGATCCAACGACTCCTGTCCTTTCATCAGACGGGAAGCGATAGAACGAGCAAGTGGTATGATCACTTTTGTGATTACAACCTGGTACAAAGCACACAGGCATCTTATAAAAGTGAATTTATTGGAGCAATCTCTTATATTTATTGGAGGGAATAAATCAGTTATGAGATCTTCTTCTTCTTCTTCTTTGCTTTAATTGCGAGTCGCAACCAGTCTTGGAGCATTATCGCCTATGACATCACTTACGCGACCCAGAATGGGATTTGTAGTCTTTCTAGTTGCGTACTTTTCATAGTCTTATATCTCAACAGTTTTACGACAAACTGTGACTTATTTTACATGGAAATGATTGTTTAAGATTGACAAACATCATATGTGTCATTCGTGGCACAATTCAAACGGGATCAAAAGATAACTTTCTCTCTCCATTGACTTCAATGTATAATTTTCCGCTTCCGGGGGTCCCATGGACCGGAAGTAAATGGGCGTGACTACGCCACTCTATAATACTGGACGGTCACCCGGATGTCGTCATCAAGGATTTTCAGAATAAAATCTTGGCATTAAGATCGTGCGAGAATAAAATAGCTTTTAAGCTGACGGTACGTCCAAACCAAGTCATGCCATAAAACATTGATTTTAATTTCTAACAATCCCTCCTTACAGACCCTTTAGGGTATGTAAATAATAGCCTACTGAAATCAATGAGTTCTTCATCTGAACTTTGCATAGTACATAACTCATATCAAAAACATACAATCAAAATGGAATGGTTCAATAACCTTCATGAAAATACAAAAATACAAAAAAATACTTTCACAGAAACTGTTCTCATACCACGCTCAGTGTTAAGGCACTTGTTTTTACAAAGTGTAAAAGAAACAAACTATTTTAGAATAGCACAAGGTAAAAAGAATACACCATCTCGGAATAGTATAAGGTAATAGAAAATACTCAATTTTAGCATTGTAGCTGGTTCTTCATTCAAATGATATCATTTGAAATATCACTGGTTTGGACCTTTAGAAGTATCACATCATTTGGACATTCTTTGAACAATCTCATAATTGAACATCCATCTCTGGTGGATTGTCTTGTTCTGCTAGCATTTGTAACTGTTTCCTCATGAGAAATGTACCCTCCCTCCTTTCATACCATTTAAGGTATGAAAGTAATATGTTCTATAGAAGAGGCCGTCGTGCATCTACTCTGGGATACGGCATTTTAGACAGAAGATGTTGGTCAGTTACAACAGTTGTAGAATTTCATCACTTAAAAGTTCCTACTTCAGTACCTTTGGGTGGTCTGTTCTTATGCAGTGATAAAGTCCCTGAAATGGTGTGAAAACCAGTGGAATATCAATAACTCATACTAATTTACCTTCAATTCTGGTCTATTCAAAGAACAATGTAACCCCTTTAACAGAGTGTGGAACCTTGGGTGCCGAGCATGTGATAATTACTCCCTCCTTTATCAAGTATTTTAAAAACAGAAGTCATTTAATTAATGGTTTGTAGTTCAATTCAGGAATTTTCACTTATGGAGGATATGTTTCTACTTTAAATATCATCTCTAAATTTCAGGTCATCACTGATTAAATGGATGAACATTAGGAGGTGGTGGCGCTTGTCTTTTAAAACTCATAATCTGGCGCCGTGCGCTCCCTGTGGAGCTGCAAGTAAGATTTAAAACATCTGCAGGGTGGGTTGAGCGACACCTTCTCCCTGAACGATATTGGTTGTCAAAAATATGCACCATTACAATGAGTGATCCAAGGCCCTGCATGTATTACTCCCAATTATATTGCTTTTTCAAAATTAAAATGTGCAATCTCTCTTTGCCCAGTGTATTTTTAAAAACTCTACATCTTGGACGACAAATACATGTTATTTCCATCATGTCTACCCCATTATCCCACAGTACAGTGGTTAGTGGTTAAAGTCACAAATGACATTCTAATAGCCTCAGACAAGGGACATGTCTCTATTCTTGTTTTGCTCGATCTCAGTGCTGCATTTGATACTATCGACCATGATATCCTATTGCAAAAGATTAGAGCACTTAGTTGGCATACAGGGAACTGCTTTAGGCTGGTTTAGGTCCTATCTATCTGAACGCTCTCAGTTTGTACGTGTCAATGATGAATCTTCCACGCAAACCAAAGTTAGCCATGGAGTGCCACAGGGCTCAGTGCTCGGACCTATTTTGTTCAAGTTAGGCAATATTATAAGGAATCATTCTGTAAACTTTCATTGTTATGCGGATGATACTCAACTATATTTATCAATCAAGCCTGATGAAATTAATCATCTAAATAAAATTCAAGACTGCCTTAAGGACTTAAAAACGTGGATGACCTTACATTTTTTGATGTTAACACGACCAAAAACTGAAGTTACTTGGCCCGAAGAATCTACGAAACAAATTATCTAAGATATAACTAACTATGGATGGCATTAATTTGGCCTCCAGTGAGACTAAGGAAATCTTGGTGTTATATTTGATCAGGATTTATCCTTAACGCCCACATAAAATCAATTTCAAGGACCCGCCTACTTCCATCTACGTAACATTGCAAAAATCAGGCATAATCTTGCCTCAAAACGATGCAGAGAAACTAGTCCATGCATTTGTTACTTCAAGGCTGGATTATTGTAACTCCTTATTATCAGGGTGTACCAAGAAGTCAGTCAAGTCGCTTCAGCTGATTCAAATGCTGCAGCTCGTGTACTAACCACAGTTAGGAAAAGGGACCACATTACTCCTGTTCTGGCTGCCTTACACTGGCTCCCTATAGAACACAAGATAGAATTTAAATTCTTCTTCTCGCCTACAAAGCCCTTAATGGGCAGGCACCATCTTACCTTAAAGAACTCATTATACACTACTGTCCTACTAGGGCATTGCGTTCCAAGAATGCAGGGTTGTTGGTTGTTCCTAGAGTCTCTAAAAGTACAATGGGAGCCAGAGCCTTTTCTTATCGAGCTCCACATTTGTGGAGTCAGCTTCCAGTTTGTGTTCGGGCGGCAGACACCCTATCCGTTTTTAAGAGTGCGCTTAAGACCTTTCTTTTTTATAAAGCTTATAGTTAGGGCTGATTAGATTCATCCCCTAGTTTTTGCTGATATAGGCTTAGTTTGTCGGGGGACATCTTACTTCTTCCTTCTCTCTGTCTATACCTGTGTACTCTCATGTTCCGATTAACCCAGCTTCCCAAATGTCTTTCTTTTTGGTGTCTATATACGCCGGGATCCAGAGTCATGGATGATCCTGCGGTCCTGTGTCCTGGATCGCGAGCCCTGGATGGCGAGTCGTGGCTGTGGTCCTGGATCATAGGTCCTGGATTGATATCCTCGTGGATTCATCTTCCTATTATACACACATGCATTTCCAAACATTTGGACTAACCTATGTTGCAAATGTATTATCTTTTCAATTACACACCTAGTGTCAGCAGAAAGTATTAAAATAATGATTACAACAAAATCCAAAAAATAAATAAAAAAATATATAAATATATTTAAGATCATGTTTAATCATCTATTCGTCTGTACATTGCTGTTTTAGTATGTGTTCTTCTAATTAGTGTCTACAGTGTGTGCCTATTGAGCTGTTTAGAGCCATGTGGGACAAAACCCGATCCTGCCCCTCCCTCTTATTGTCTAAGTGAACGGTGACTGTAAAAAACTACACTGCGCGTGCTCAGAGTATTTTCCTATTTAATGTGTGTGGCAAAAATAATGACCATAGGGGCATAGAGCTGCCATCCCCACCATACGTCATCTCACATCATTCAGAGCTGATTGGCTGTAAGTACGTGTGCCGCGAAAAGTGTGGTGTGTGAAGAGGGGAGAGAGACGCGTCCTAAAACCAGGAAGTAAGCTGCGCATTGGCTTCCCTCCACAAAAAAGCAATGAGATTTCTCCATAGGATTTTAGAAAATAGCTCAAAATAAGATCTGTGGGAAACGTAGCTGTTAGATAAATGTACGTTTTGTTTCAGCCGGATAATATCCACATGTCTATACCCTACTTTTTATCATTTTCTAATCATAAGTCCATCATTTAGATTTTATGATAGACTTTTGAAAACTACAAGAAGATAAGGAGGACTTTTACATTACATTACATTACATTACATTACATTGCACTTTAGCTGACGCTTTTGTCCAAAGCGACTTACAATAAGTACATTCGACCAGGAAGACACAACCTTGAAGAAAACAGAATCATATAAGTATATCAGGTTTCATAGAGCCAAACATTTCAAGTGCTACTCACTGGCTTTAGGTAATCCAGTCCTTTATTAGTATAAAAGTGCTTCGTTAATCGTTCTAGCGCTCGAAGTGGAGTCGAAAGAGATGAGTTTTCTCTATTACTTTTTACAAAAAAGTAATAGAGATTTTTGTCCAGAAGGATAGGCAAATGGACTTCATCTTCAAGTCAAGGTAAGACCACCATTTTATTGAAAATGGGATCTTACTAAGAGAGAACAATTCAATATTTAAATGATAAAATTACATTTTTTGGGTATCCTTCTGTTGAACTGTCTGTTTAAAATTAATTGAAGCATCAGACTAAAAAAGCTTTTGAAAAATATTATATTTTGATTTAGGTCAAAATATAATTTGTAAACCTGAAGAGTCAGTGCCAGTGCCTCACCAGCAATGAACCTCACTGCAGAAGCTTATATATAGACATCTGAGTTTTTTGTGCCGCACTACTTTTGTACATATAGAAACGCCACTGATCACTTTAAATCTCACTGTTATTTAGAACATAAGTAACTTTTGTGACTGGACATATCTGTGCAATGTCGCCACAATCTGCTGGGGAATTTGTTCATAGAGTTTGTACGTACAAAGCTGTACTTGTGGGTTAGTAGCCTGTTTCTACTGTAATCATTTTCAATAATTGTGCTCAGATAGGTCACCGGTCGGTTGTTCATAAACTTAACAGGGGGTGTTTCTGGTACAGACTAAAACATGGATCCAGTGTATTTGGAGATTCCCCTAATCTGTAAATCCCCATCACTTACATTATCCCGATCACGTAAACCCATTTTATCATTTGATACAAGAACTGCATGGGGGGGTGAATCATCTTGATTATAACCGCCTCACCTTTGGAAACGAGTATTTCTAACTCCTCCTCTTGTTGCTCAGCTGATCTTTTGGCTCTGGGGATAAGTGAAAGCCTCTGAAACACAGCTGGAGTTTTGTTAGTGATGTGGGCATTCTCTATGCGTGAACTAATATTGTATTCCCCACCCAACCAGAAAGGTGCCACATGTAATGAGCACAATCAACAATGCTATTCTGACTCTTATCCCTAGGGGACCCACAATTGGTTTGGCTTTGTTCTTGACATAATCTCTATTTTCTCCATGGTTGTGTCAGTTACAGTATTTAAATGATGAGTACAAAAATAACGTATACAAAATAGAAACAAAATGATGGACTCTTTTTCAGGTGTAAAACAAAAAATAGTTTCCACTTTAGTGTACAATCTATACAAATCTAAAGACAATTCGTCTTTTGAGCTGTTTCCATCTTATTTCTATTTATTGTTTTGTTCCAGCTCTGCCAAATCAGTCCTAACTCCCAATAATGTTCTGGAAGTTGCTAGTGACGGGTGACAATGTGTGAGGTGGTGTCAATTTTATGAGGGGCCGTGTACGCCAAAATTCAAACTCACTTCGCACACACACTACTGAAAACCTCTGGCCTTGCACACACACTACTGAATACTCTCACATTCACTACTGAACACCTCACACACACTCTACTGAAAACATCTGGCCTTGCACACATACTATTGCGGCAGTAATCTTAAAAAAAGTGCCGCGAGGGACTAAACAAGAGAAAAAACACTGTGACCGCAAAAACTCAGTCTTTCCAACACTATGCGTTTGACCTTTTATTTCCAAAGCAAAAATGCAATATTCCATATCCATATACGTATATCCTTGTATGCG